>NW_010972457.1:474933-484863 GCF_000737465.1 Haliaeetus leucocephalus | reverse complement strand
GGGCTAAAATTGGGGGGGGGGGGGGGGGGGAAGAAAAAAAAAGGTTTTTTTGTACTTGGATCAATATTTTCCATATGCAATGCTTCTCACAAGAAAGGATGCCAAGATTTTGCCAGAGTTGTAAGCAAGCAAGAGCAGCAGATGGTAGCTGGAATTTTTCCAGATTTAAAAATGAAACACTTTCTACCCTGAAACAGAAACTGCATTAGATTCTGTTGCCTTTGCCACTAGATTGCATTGGTTCAGATATGTTTACAGCAAGCCCTAGGCTTTAAACTAAAGCATCTTTACTTTTTTTCCTCTTTTTTTTTTTTTAAATGGGTATAATTTAAAATCTTCTATCTACTACTACATTAGTAGTAACTTTATTTTTTCAGTAAATGGGAATTTCTCAAATGCTTTGAAGTTTGACTTAACAAAATTACTTACCAAGCTGCTGACATACAACAGTTTGTGTCTTAGTTTCGTCCTTCCTATCCAGAATTGATCCCACTGTTCCCTGCACATTAAATAAAAAAAACCCAAAACATTATTTCAACATGAAAAATTTCAGACAGTAGTGGATTTTTGACATTGAATTATGCTGCTAAATAAAATCTTTAAACACAAGAGAAGTATTACAGGAGAAGCTCCCAGCTTTCTATTAGCTGAAGAAATTTCTCACCTTTGCAGCTTTAGGGATCTGGTCCACGTACTGAGGTTTAATGATAGCTTTCAGGTCATCTTCCAGGATTTTGGTAAAATAATTTTGTAATTCAGATCCTCGGAAATAAGTCAAAATTTCTTGCCAGTCAGGTGGATCCTGTGACAAAATTAAAGCCTGTGTTTACTTACACCATTCTAAAAACATCACCAAAAATATCTAATTTTAAAATTCCAATCAATACAGCAAATAGAATATGCTTGCAAGATTTAAAAAAAGCCTGGATAAAAGCTAGTTACCAAACTTATGTTGCCTCTGCAAAGTTTTTAAAAAAAAAAAAATTATAAAATTGCAAAATGGAAGGCAGAAGTTTAGATTTTTTTTTTTCCAGGTGCACTATCACTAGCCCTTTCCAGAAAAAGCATTTTAAATTTGCACCTAGGATATCCAAAACTGTCCTCAGACAGTTAAGAAGCAATGAGTGAAACTACTTCATGGGGAAAATTATAGTATGGATTAGTGCAACTGCACTTATTAGCTATCTGATCCAGCCAATCCAAAGGAAAAGGAACTTGCACAAAAGATGCAATAAAATTTGGTCATTTTCTCCACTTCTAGCAACATTTCCAAGAAAACAGAAGACGACAAAGGAAAAATGACAAAAAAAAGAAGGAACTGTTCAGAGCAATCACCCAGGAAATGTCCCAACTTGTACAGTTTTGTTTTACACAGCATACTACTCTGAATGGTGCTGAGTTAATTATTTTGATGGTAAACAGTACGGAAACAGAGTGACAAAGCCATATTTCCAAACCAAGCAAATACACAGAGGAAATGCTTCGTAAGTTTTAGAGCAGAAGCAACATGGAAGATTCAATTCATACCACGTGTTTCTGTGGTCATAATGATTTGGCTCTTCACAGGAAAGTCTGATTTTGGAAGCATGGTAATTCAATTAAGTACACATTCAGAAAGTCAAAAGTTTTGCTATTTCTGCAATACTACCACCTGAAACAAGAAGTCCACAAAACAATATAAACGAAACTTGAAAGTGAATGGGAAACGTAGCTGGGAAATGATTATTTCTTTGCAGTTTTAAGTGGCAGCCATGACACGAACAATTTATTAAAACATTACTCTTTCAGGTAAAGAAACTGATGAAGAAAGTTTGAACACACTTGTTCCTACAAGTCCTTCCTGAAGGACAAAAGTAAGCATCAGAATTCAAGTGTCACCGCGTGATTTGAAGATGAGAAGGTGATAAATGAAATACTGTCCGATAAGAAGAGTCACAATAGTTATTATCTATGTATTATCTAATAATGTTCACTCTTTGGAGTACTGCTAGGTAAACAAACCCCTGTATATTATTTTGCTTGCTGGCTGCACAGTTTGACTTAGTGTAAATACATAGGAAAATGGATTGTGATCTCCCATGAAGACCAGCAGATTACAAGTTGTTCTATGTCTGGTTCTCAAAAAATGCTATAAAAATTTCTAAGTACCTAGCAATATAAAGAAACTAAGGATTTTCAGGACTCAGTATTAAAGTGTAAATTGTTGTTGAAGATATTTCCCACTGTACAATAACAACATATTAAGAGATCATCTTCAAAAGAATCAAAGATAAAAAAGCCTAAGAGATCACAAGGATACGTGGTAAGCGCTCATAGACACTAGAGCTGTTCAGACAAAAACAATATTGAACTGAGAAGAAACTCCCAAACTTGAGCTACCTAAATCCCTTGATGGGGAACAGGTAAATTGTGCCAGAAAAAGAGCTGAGATTTTAAAAGACTAGTATAAAAAAACCAAAACACCCAAAACCTTAAGCGTGACTTAAAGACAGAAACCTGATACTTATCTTTAGTGAGTTACAATTATAATTAGTATCCTTCTCTTTCTTGAAAGATATACAGAATTTGCAAAAAAGCCTTTGTTAACGACATCCTTCTACTACTGTTTCTGTGTGGAGTAGGTCACTGGCTGTTAATAAGGAAAGTGCCAATGCCCTTGCAAATTCTATTACGTTCACAGACACGAAAATTCAGCAAAAAAAAGAATATAACGACAGCTATCTATAATGCCAACTCTATTTTATTGTTGATACATACATCATATTTTCCAAGATTTGGCTTCTGTTTTCCTGCTAAAATTTTCAAGGCAGTTGATTTTCCAATACCATTGGTTCCAACCAATCCCAGTACTTCACCTGGACGAGGGATAGGCAACCTGTACACAACATCGATAACTCTGGATTACATTAATGCCATTAGACACCAGCATCTGGTGGTAAAGTAAATGTTACAACCTGTGTTCAGACTTTCTGATTATTTCAGCCTACTTTGTTAACTTGCCAATATATAATTCAAGTTAAATCAATAGTCCTTAAAATTAGAAGATCCTAAGGAAGATTTAAGAGCAGTCTGTTCTTTAAACAGAAGGTCTGTACAATGAGAACTATAATTTTATTTCATTATAATATGTTTTCATAAGAAAAAAGTAATTAACATTCAAAAAGGAAGCTACTGAGGTAATAACCAAGAACACCTTGATGTGCACTATGTTTAGACTATCAAAAACTTGGAACTTTTTTTTTTTTTAACATTGATTTGAAAAATAAAATACCTGTGAAGTTTGAAGGCATTGGCACAATATCTATGCGTTGTTTCTTTCTCCAGGTTGCTAGGTAAGTTAACAATTGACAAGGCTCCAAAAGGACATTTCTGTAATTGAAATTAAATTTATAGATTACTAGTGCATACAAACAATTTAACAAACTGCTATGTTCTGTACTGCACCCAGCTGTGCATTTAAGTACTTTTTAAAAGAACTTTTACCAAATTACTTCACTTTCATTTACATAGTCAACTTCAACAAGAAGTTCTATACCACATTTTTTAAATTAAATAATTAGCAATTTAGACCGTCCATCTACAATAGAAATAAGGCACACTGCGTGTATTCTCTAGCTCTTTTACAAAAACATCTTTCTACTGCTAGGTGTTCATAGCCACAAACAAACAAAATCAAACAAAATCAAAGCCACAAACAAAAAGTTACAACCCACACCCTCCAACCCAACCAGTTCAGTAAACTGACATAGTACTTCACTTTCTATAAACAATAACAGTTAGCAAGGTCTAATTATTCAGGGAAACAAAATTGCCTTTTGAAGTTACAGTATGCATTACTAAATATAATAGCATAATAAGGGAATTTCATCACTTTAAATAAAGCAGCCTAACTTTTACCTTGATGCAAATACCACAACCAATACAAAGCGTTTCTGAGATCCATGCTATTTTGCTCTGTGATGTGACTTCTATGCAAAGTTTTCCTGGTGAAAAAGAATAAGATTAACTCAAGAAAGTTTCTGATGAATCAGAATTCTTGCCAGTACTACTAAATTCCACAGGGGAACATGTAACTGATTAACATTCACTGAAGCTTCAGATCATCCAAAGACCTGAAAAGTGGCATTATTACTATGAATTGTTTATGCTTTCAAGTGATACTTCTAAAGGCTTTAGGAAAGAAAGCATGAATGATAAAACAAAAAACTAGCAATTATAAAAAACTAGTTCCTTCTCATAGGACGTTATTTAAAACTTCTCCAATTGCTTAAATACTTTGTTAAACTACATCTCTTACCCATTCGAACCACAGGACAACTCTTCTTGCATTCTTGACGGCATTTCTTTGGCTTACACTTGTCATGGTTGACAATAGCAATTCTTGTTAATTTGTCTGCCATAATGCACAATTCAGGGTTAAACACGTACAGCAATTATGAGGAGGAATGGTGGGAGTCTTCCAGACCTTAAGAAAAAAAAATCCGAAAGATAATATAATTACTGACAGCACAGAGAAGAACATACGTATCTGAAGTTATTATTAGCAGAGTTCAGAGATGAAAAAAGCAAAATGATTTAATCTTTTTCCTTTTAAGCAAGATGGCAAACAGGGCAGTCTCAGATACAAGTAGTAAGGGTACTGATGTGTAAATAACTGCACGAATCTTTAACACCAGCTTTCCGTTCCATTACTATTTCTCCACTGTAAAATAAAAACTGGGATTATATCTGGGAATGTATTTGTTTCCAAGAAAAGCATGTTGTAGTAAGAACAGAAGAACTTATACTGCTGCAAATTTCAGTTCCACAAGCTGCTTTGTGTAAAGTAACCTTGTTCATGCTACAGTGTCTGGTAAAGTCAAATCATGACTACAACTATTACTCCAAGAATCCGGCTATAATACTCCTTTTGAAAACTGTATGTATTAAATGATTAAAATAGTATAAAATTTAAACCAGTTTTCAAGGCGAAAATTTGTAGCTGCATATAAAAAAGTAATCCAGGCAATGTGAACAGACATACGTGATGATGTTTGATTCTTCTATCTTCAGTTTCACTAGTATTGGAATAACTACACTTACATTCTGCATTTCCTAATATGGCATCAATGTCTATAATACATTCCAATAAAAATAAACAAGATTCTTTAAAAATTACTTTATTTTTAGAAGAAAAAGCTCTTGGAGTACTAGACAATTAAATAGTCTTGAAATCACAAATCAAGGCACTCGAAGAAGTGAAATTACTACTTGTGTTCCTCTACATAACTGTCTCTTCCCTTGCTTAGATATTTGTAATGCACATTGACAAGCACTGGATTGTACTGGGAATTTATGTCAACAACTGTAGCAGAAGGGAGGGAAGAACAAAGAATTTTAAATTTAAGTCTTGAAAGATAAAAAAAGGTGGAATGTATTTTTAAGTGCTTTTATATTTCCTTTGCCATATTCACACATAGTACTGAGAACAATGGTAATAATGACTTTATCTTCCTATGAGCAACACACACGTAAGGACAGCTCCCTCTATTTGCTCCTACTCCAGAACAAAGACAACTGAATTATGAGGCTCTTGGAAGTTTACAAGATATTACAGATGACAAATAGATTTTTTTTTTTTTTTAGGTCTAAAGAAAGACCATAAAAAAGTACAAAGCACTTCCAGTTCAACACCACTAAATAAAGTGATGGCTGCCCTACAGATCATGCCAATTCAAAATCATTTCAATTCAATACAATACTTATCAGTAGTTCAAAGATGTAGCTGGGACGGAGTCTTGAAATACTTCAGGTTTCCACACCGTCTGCACATGCACTTCCTTCCAAGAAAAGGATTCCAACATTTCTTATTAAAGAAAGTATTTTCTGTTGGATGCCCAGTTCATCTTTGCTCCACTAAAGTATCCTGCAGTGGTTTAGAGACTGTTTATTACATACGGCTATTATATGAAGAAAGGTCTTGGCTTTCAATCTCCTGAGAGAAGCAGGAATAAAATAGGTGTATGGCACATTTATCACGTTATACTCCATCCCTCCCTAAACCCACCTGTGAACTTTAGTTGGAAGGAATCCTACTGACACTACTGTAACACAGAAGAAAGGAAGAGACTGGCATCTAACAGGGAACAAAGGTCAGAAATGAAGATGCTATTGTATCTTTAAAGCCATTATTACACAGTTATGAATACTCTAAGTGGTTCCTTTTAAAAGTGGTAGTCTTATTTCTCTTTTCAATTTCCAAAGTATTTTTAAATTCATGTCTAAAGACATTCTTCATCAGATATAAATGAACGTAATTATTAGTCATGCTTCCAACCTTATTGCGGCAGTTTCTGCTTTTAATATTTCAATTTTTTTTCTTTAATCTTTTAACATTTCCTAAGCCAAAAAGTCCTAATAACTTAGTTGGATGTTTTCAATAAATGATTGAATATTTTAAAAAAATTTAAGAAGTGATTTTACAGTTCTGTATCGGCAGACCAGATGGACAAAGTATGGCTGAACATTGCAATTACATCTATAGATCAGGCCAACAGACATGGAATCATGGGTTTGCAATTCTCATGTTAATACATTTTTCTTACATAAGAAAATAAGAAACTGAAAGTCTTATTCTTAAAAACTACCAGGATGTTTGAGTCAGGGTAATAATGTTCTAGGAGACAAATACTGGATATTTGTCAGTGCTTGAAATAAAGATACATTCTTTGGGAACATGTCCCAGTGCTTTTCACGGAAGTCCTGTAGTTTGCAGTGCACAGAGTATTTGGGGGTGAATCACTCACTCTCTCTTTGGCTTCCCAAGGGAAGTGCCTAATCTGGGTCAGCCATTTCTCCAACAACGCCTGTGTGACCGAGTACCCTGAGCAGACAGACCACACTGCCTATCTTCTGGGCAAGGTTCTCCCTGCTAGTGATCGTAGCTCTAACTAGCATGTAAACTATTTATTTGGGTTACAAAAGCACGCTCTAGAAGACAAAGCTGCCATACTTCAGGAGCTTGCCCCCCCTGTCCAACCTCCCAAACCTCTGGTCGAGGTTACTGCCTGAGCAGTACAGATAGCAGACCAAACTCTCCCCTCAGCTATCCAACCTTCCAGTCTGGTGTTCCGCTTAAAGTGGGAGTGTGGGGTGGGGTTTGCTCTAAAAGACTGAGTCAAATATGGCTTGAAACAGTTATTGCCACCTACCTCAGCAAGCTTTCCGCCCAGTCTTGGTGGGATAATCAGGCTAAAGTTAACACTACTACCCACTGCTGAATCAGACTGTGGTTGGTAAGTAATAAAACAGGCTAAGATTGTTTTTTTCTTTTAACTTACTTATACGGGGAAAGTGCCTGTCTGTGGTAAAGAGCTTTGAAGGGGCCACAGAAGTAAGCACACCAAGCATTTATACACTACTTGGTGGGGGGGAATAGAACTAATGAACTGGCATGGAGACATACACTCACTCATGCCTCCCTGCTCCCATCTACATGATAGAAGTGTCAGTTTATGCAAAACCCTGCAGTGGTCTTAAACCATTTTCAGTAAAAAATATTAGTGACTTCTGTCACTTTTGCAGTATCTCCAGGACTGTCCTGATGTCTATGATGATAATTGTCCACAAGAGAAAATACTAATTTCTACTTAGAACTGACAGTCTAGAGCAAATTAAACAACACTGTCCAAAACCAGACTGAACTCAAGTTACGTATTTTATATGCCATTACTTTGGTGGCATTTAACTTAACATACGAAATAGGATCACCTGATTTCAAGGTGCAGACAGCAGAATTCTCAGTACACTGAACACAGGTCAGCAACACATACAATATGCATACACTACAATACAGCATACCAGTAATTGTTAAGTATAGTCAGCAGTTTAAGGGCAGGAGAAACTGGTATTCAGAAGCATTTAAGTTCATGTCTGTATTTCTGCTTTCCAAACCAAGAAGAAGAGAACAAAAACAAAGTGCAAAAATATTATTTTGCTACTAACTACAGATCAAAGCATTATTTTCAATTAGGGAATTCTAAAAGTTCTGAAGACTTTAACAGTATCATTTATTGAAGCCAAAAGCTGTCCATTAAGTCCAATTATGACACTTAATACAAACACTAAAACATGTCCAAAAATAAGACACAAAACATGTTATCACAAGCATTTTAAGTCAGTGTTCTTAGGCTCTCTGACACAGCTGCTGCTATCTTTGACACTCCAGAAGAAATTAAGAAAAAAAAGCATGTAAGCAACCCTTGCTACTGGTCACAAAAGGTAACAGCTATGTACAGTCTGTAGAACAAATGTAATGTACTTGCATTAAGAAATACCAATATTTCTTTCTTTCACAGGCATTAGAGTTATATTAGAATTTACTAAGTCAAATCAATTGTGACCAAGAAGGATTTGTAATTGCATTGAATTATTCAGACTTAAACAAAGAAACATAAAAAAAAGTAAATGAAGACTGAAACATAACCAGAGACAATTCAACTAAATGATGTGAAGGCGAAATGTGTGTTCAGAATTGAGCCACACTTCAGTTACTTTGCAGAAAAGCAGTTAACATTTTCTACATTACATTGCATCAGACCTCAAAGATAAATATTGTGGAAAGAAGTGAAAATGAGTAGCGTTTGCACTTTCCTCTGAAAATAATTAACCTCAAGAATTACCTCTCAATCCACTGCTAATGGACTACGTACAGTCACTCCATAACAAGAACAAGAAAGTTAAGAACTAGAATACCCAAAGAAAATTTAAATGAAAGACAAAGAACAGATTTGCAAATTGCATATGGGAGACCACTACATTTATAAGTGTCAAAGCAGATGTAACAGTAAATGCTACAAGTACAAACGAGATCTACTAAGTATTAAGAACTAGTCTATGCTTAAGATTTTGACATTTTAGAAACTGAGACAACATACAAGAAGAAGTTTAAACAAGCCCCAAACCTCCCTACAGTACTTAACTCATTATATTACTCATAAGGCATGACATGAATATGAAAATAAATACAATGTTAACATGAAAAGCATATGGTCAAATATACTGACGCAGCATAACGAGTGGGTGTGTTTAGCTGGTGCTGAACAGTATTAATTATCACTCAATCTTTAATATTTCCTTTTAACATGAAGTAAAATGCACGGGAATAAGCCCATAAATTAGCAATCTACCACATGAAAATTACAGAAGTATTTCACGACCACTTGGTTTAGGACTAGAGTTTAAGAAACTGTAGCAGAGCAGCTTAAATTAGAACTTGAAAACTCTCACAGGAACTTGCAGGTGAAGCAACAATGTTCATTCCAGAGAGGAAACAGTACCACAGTCCTAGAGAAAAGCCCTGCTGAGTTTTTGTTTAGTTTTTATACGTATCTTGTAAAAAACCAACCTTATCCTATGGCCTTCTCAAATCTGCAAGAAGTCTTGATCTCCTCACCACACAAGCATGCACGTGGATATTAACTTTCCCCCCAAATAAGGCAAAACATGGCAAAACATGGCATTTTCCTCCAGCAGAGGAAGTCCCCTGCTTTCACAGGAGTAAAATACCGGGTTTCCCTTCCCCGGTCCCCACAACACGAGGAGCCCGCGCAGGTTCTCCACACCAAAGCGGTTCCTGCGGCTGAACGCAGCCGCAGAAGGAAACGTTTTCCTTACACCCCGCTGCTGCTGCACGGCACAGAACGGCTAACCAAAAAAAAAAAAAAAGGCAAAGCACTGGAAGATGACGTGCAACTGGCCAGAGACGACGAACTGCATGTGTGGGCAGTGCCAGCCTGGGAAGGGACGGCCTCCCACCCACCCCACACGGGCCCATCTTTCTGACCGGGCCATGCCCACGCCGGGAGCGAGTCCCCGACTCGAGGGAGCGTGCGGCCCGGCTCCATTCGAGCCGGGGACGACGACGACAACGACTTCAGGGCGGCTCGGCGC
>NW_010972457.1:474411-474906 GCF_000737465.1 Haliaeetus leucocephalus | reverse complement strand
GGCCGGGCCGCAGCGGCGAACCGCGTCCCCCGTCCCGCGGGCCGGCACGCAACGTGCTCCCGCCGCCGCCGCCACCCGGCCAAGATGGCCGCCGCCCCCGCAGGGAGGGGCCTGGGCGCGCACCATAGAGAAGAGGGGAAAGAAGGGAGCCTCACCATAGAGAGAGCGCGTCCGTTCAGAGAGAGAGCGAGCGAGAGGGAGAGAGAGCGACGCCTCCCAGCACTGGCGGCGTCAGGCCGCGCGCTGGGGGCGCGACAGTTGGTGACGCCATCTCCGGGTGACGCCGCCGCCGCCTCCGTCGTGAGAGGCGCGTTACGCGCGAGGTGTGTCCGCTACCCCGGATCCCCCCACCCTCATCCCGGGGCGCTCCGCGAGAGAGAGAGAGGAAGGGAGGGACCGGGCCGTTACCGGCCCACACCGGCTACAGCACTGAAGGGAGCCCCCGGGGGTGGCAAGGCAAGGCAAACGGCAAGCCCCGCCCAGCGCGCGCCGAGC
>NW_010972457.1:341175-474401 GCF_000737465.1 Haliaeetus leucocephalus | reverse complement strand
CGGCTTTTCCCGCGTCTCGCCTCCAGGTGTCACGGCAGCCGCGGGAGCTGTGGCCGTGGCCGGGCAGAAGCTCCGCCGCCCGGTGCGGTCTGCTCGCCCGGAGCGCCCGCCGGTTCCCGGTGGCGGGGCCAGGGGGCTGCTTAACCGGGTATCTCCTCCGGGT
Source organism: Haliaeetus leucocephalus (assembly GCF_000737465.1). Taxonomy (NCBI): domain Eukaryota; kingdom Metazoa; phylum Chordata; class Aves; order Accipitriformes; family Accipitridae; genus Haliaeetus; species Haliaeetus leucocephalus. The sequence continues at coordinate 474,238 of NW_010972457.1, read as the reverse complement.
TCCTCCCTCAGTGCGTGGCTGTGTGTTTGCATTGAGACACACGTACCCCCCCGCCCCAGCCGGGAGAGGGGAGCGGGATCTGGTGATTAAGCACAGCCCATGTCTTTCGTGAGTACGTGTTGCTGATTTATTTCCACTATTTAAGTGTTTTGTAAGCCTGGGGGACGCGGCCGTAATACAGTGTTGTAAAACTAATTAATTATGCTCCAAATCGTGATTAAAGTCCTACGAAGAAGTCGTGGGGGGAGGGCTACCAAGCAGCCTGAGTGAAAGCAGCTTGATTTGTCAAACTGACTTAATCCTCTGGTTACTGTGTTTTTTTAAAGAGTGCTTTCACTTGATAGAAGCACTTTTAAAGAAGCGCTTGCATCCTTTAAAGAACAGCTTGCATCCTGACTAGGTAACTTTGGAATTTTGGGCTTGTACAAAAATACTTTTTAAAAAAGTATTTATTTTAGATTGATTAGGGATACATGTATAAAAATTGCTAATGTAATTCTCTTGTGCAGTTGCTCTAATTACCTTAATTTTAATGAAGTGTGTTTGTGACAATGAAAGACTTAAGTCATTTTCACTAATAGGCTTAAAGCAATATGTTGAAGGCAGAGTAAAAATAATGGGTGTTTAAGATTGTATTGAGAGAATAATCTGAGAGATCAAATGTATGGGTGAGCTAGTTGAGATAGGTTACTACTGAATGCTTACTATCATTATTAAATACTAATTAAACATCAGTAATTTGAAATACTAATTAAACATCAGTAATTTGAATGTTCAATGTTACTGTTTAATCTTCCATCTGAATAAAAAGCAGGAAGCATAGTAAGAGACTAGTTTCTGGATATATCTTGAGATCTTTAAAGGCCTTAAACCAACAAGGGTTCATCCAAAGAAAACGAGAGCAGGGAAAAGAGCTTGTGAGGCAAAATGAGTAGTGCAAGTGTGAAAATCAGGGCATCTAAGGTATGAAATCCTCTTCTGTTAAGAAGAACAGGAAAAACAGTCTTAGAAATCATGGATGTTGCAAAAATGCTGGACTAGTCAGTGCAGCCTTGGTTTGGTTTTACTGGAAAAGTTGTAGTCGGATACTTGCTAAAACTGAATAAAATGATATGATGGGAATGCAACCAGAATAATAATTTAAAATATAAAGAGCAAGGCTAGCTGTGCTTTGATCTCCTGAAAGATTCTGAGGAGGTGGTTTGGGAGGAGAATTTGTCAGTAAGTAGAAGACAAAACCAATGTGCAAACAGAAACTGGACTAGTTTGGTTTGTTAAGAACGGTCTGGATCTAAGTTGTTGGGTTTTGTTGGGTTTTTTTTTAACAGTAGTCAATGAAGTCAGTGAGGAGGGAATATAAATGGTTTGTCTTGAGTTTTACAGGTTTCTGTCATTGTCTGGGTTGATGTTAAACAAGCTACTGAAATGTGGTCTAAAAATAATTTTTGTGAGATTTTGTACAGCTGGTTGAAAAATTGCATTTGAAGCTGACTTGTAAATAATTCTTTTTGAGACGGAGATGTCATGACATGTCCTCCTGATGAGTTCTGTTTTGAATGTATGTTCATTGTTTTCAGTAATGGTGAAAACAAAATAGATACGTTGCCAGGTTGGAAGGATTGCAAGCACTGTACAGCTCAGGGTCAGAATTCAAAATGATCTTGAGAAGAATGATAGCAGATTGGAAATCAGTGTATTTAAGCTCAGTTAACAACAACTGAGGGAGGAAGAGAACACAGGGAGGAAAAATCAAAGGCATAATTAGTGGAAAGGGCATTACTGAACAGCAAACAATATCCCAAAAAAGCAGTTGAGCACTGTAGTGTGTAGTAAATTAAATATTAATTGATAATATGATGTCCTTTCGACTAGACAAATGTTATTTTGGCAAGTTAACTGGTGTGACTGAATATAAAGATGAGGAAAGTGATTACTCTGCTCTGTTGAATAAGGGCTTTGGCTAAAATGGTATGGCTATTTTTTTAACCACAATAGGTAGATCTCTAGACTCTGCAAAAATTCTAGGTTTATAAAACTTGGTTTGTGAGGGAAAGTTGAAAGGCATAGGCACATTAGAAAAGAAGAAACTAAGCAAATTTGATGAGTGCCCTCACATCTATAAAAGAGTTGCTATGTAAAGGTTAGTGATTAACTAGTCTTCGAGTTCTCTGTAGAGCAAGAGAAGAAATTATGCTTGTTTTTAGAAGGTAATACTTGGGTTGGATGTTAAAGCAAAACGTTTGGATTTTAGGTTGATGAAACACTGAAGCTGGCTGCCCACAAAGGTTGTGAAATCTCTTTTATTGAAGCAAATTGCTGGACAGACATCTGTTGAGGACAGTCTGGTCTCTCAAAGGTCCTTACAGGTGTGCATTTAAAAAGTTCTGTGCATTCTAACATGGTGGAATTAGAAATTTTAATTTGAGAAAACTGCTTTGGAATCTGCAAAAGTTTCCTTGAGCCTGGATTTTTATGGAGCTTTAGCAGGAAAGGACTCTGATGGATCCTTATCTATCTCCTCTTCAGTGTAATGCGGAAGAGTGTGTGTGTGCTTAGTGAAGGGTTTCCTTTCAGGTATGCACCTTTTAAAAGTGTCTTCCACCGGTATACTGAGAATGACTTGTCTGTTCTGATTGTGAAAGGTAAACTGTTGAACTGTTTAAATCCATTCCACCCTCTTTATAAACCGTATGTTTGTTAAAACATCTTTATGGGCTGCTACTCACAGGGATGTTCTCTGGAAGAGAGCAAACTTCTCTAAGGAAGATGCCAAGGGACAAAGAGTTCAAGGAGGGGGGAGAAAAGCTTAGCTGCTTGTCTTGATCAAAGGATGTGCATACCATATAGTGGAAAGTGGCAAAATGAAAGTTTGACATTGATCATGTCATCAAGGCATTAATATATTAACATTGTTAATATGGAAACAGCAGCCTATTAATGATCTTTCAGAATAGCTGAATGGGAAAATTGGAGATGTGTCCAGCCAATGCTCCTATAGATGCAGTCTGTCTTTCCATTTTTCAGCACATGTCAAGGAGAAGGGCTTCTAGACAGATTACCTGTTTTTACACAGCCTCGGGGGGTGGGGGGAAAGACAAAACAGTTCTTATTCCATTATCTTCTTGGGCTAAGAATTTTTTTTTATTTTATTTGGTGACTTAAATTACTTTTAATGGTAAGTATTTGTCTCTTGTCCAAAATGAGGTACTTGTACTTTTGCTAGTAATATGTCCAAAAGTATTACTTGAGTGAGCTCTGTATTATTTTTCCTTAGTACTTCCATCAGCCTTCTGCTTTTAAAATTCTTAAGAGTATTTGGAAGCTTCAGCAAAGCTATCCAGAACGTATTGTTACTAAGCTGGTTAAACAGAAGCTCTGTCATGAAAAACTGATTTGGTTAGTTCAACTCATTAGTTCAAACATTAAAGATTTTCAGTCTTTGACATTACCAGTGCACAGTTAGTGGCTCACTTATTTGCCAGCAGTGGTTTGGAGTTGAAATCTGGATCTTGAGTACCTTTGCCTGTTAGATAGGAGGAAACAAGCTCAGTGTTAAGACAGTAGGAAACTTGCATGGTGGTTCTTGCAGTATGTTTCAGACCCCCAAAATGTGTGCCTCAAACTTTTGTGAACCAGTGCAATACGAATCTTGGCAGTGTTAAGTTATTTAGAACTTCCCTGTGTGTGCTGAAGCTTGTAAGAAATCTCAACATCATTGTCTTAAGGGATTATGCATACTTTAAAATTTTAGTAATTTTTCTAAAAAAAGTGTAATCAACTTTCTGAGATAATCTGACTGTACAATGTAATTTCTGTCATTTACCTTATTTTGGTGGGTTTTGATGGGATGTTTGCATGCTCCTTATGTCTTAAGGTTGGGTTTGTCATTAATCTGACAATAGCTATTTCTAGGAATGAAGATGTGACTATCAGATTTGGAGTTTTTAATTTTCTCTTGATGTCAAAATAATGAAGGAGTGTGAAGACTTGCTGGTGATAATATTCAAAAGATGTTTTGTATCAAATGAGTAATTTGGTTTTACTTTGAAGTTGAATTTTCTATGTATGTTTTTAGAGGTAGGAAGAACAGCATTATTGGTTTCTGTATAAATCTGAGAATTAAAATGAATGCAACTCAACCTTTCTTAGTTGCTTCATTGTCACAAAAGTAACAGAATAGCGCAGAGTTTGGACTAGTAGGTGATTTGAGCTTTAAAATTCATGAGTCCAGGAAAATAGTCTCCCCAGTGCTTAATAAACATAATTTGAATTTTGGTGTAGGATGGGTGTTGGACTAGATGATTTTTGAAGGTCCCTTCCACCAATCCAAACCATCCTGTAATTCTGTGAAAAATGTTTGTTTTTCAGCTAGCTGTGAACTAAGTGTTTTGTAATTTTTTCCAAGACTGTTTTAAATTCTTAGAAGACTAGAATACTTGTGACATTGAGTTTTATTGTTGCTATCAATAAATTTAAAGTTGTATTAAGTAGCAACTAGAGTAAGTTATTTTCTGTTCTAGTCTATATTCTCAGATACACAGGTTTGTGGTGTAGCCAATTCAATATAGCACAACTACATTTTAAAAAACCTATTGTAAATACTTGATAAAAGTTTAAAACAGACAATGTAACACTTAAATACAGTGACTAGTGAAGATTTATGTGCTAGTGTCTTGTTATAGGAATGGCTAAATGGATTGCCTGTTTAATTTTTTTAATAGGTCGATTTTTTTTTTTTTGAACAAAACTTTGCTGCATGGGCAAGGACTTTAAAACACCTTGTTGCACGAGTTTCTTCTTAGTTGAATGGCATTGGGATTAGTATAACTGTGAATTATATGAATATATATGTGGTATCTGTAGGATTAGCTGTGTAGTGTTCACCTCACTTTCTGAGAGGATGTGTTTGAGCAAGGCTTTCTGTTTGTGGTCTTTTGTGACACTTGCTGTTGTCAATACTTAGATTTTACTACACATGTAATTATTTCTTCAGATTTTTTATGGTAGTCAGGAGTGCAGTAGTCTTGTATATGAGAAAGTAGCAAATAACCCCTGGAAGTCTGTCTCAAGTCTGTTTGCCAAATGAAAAAAAAAAAAAAATTAGCCAAGGGCCAATAGAAAGTGATTGGTGCGGACAGCGATGTACACTACAGAATTCAGATTTCCTGTGTCTGACAAAGTTTTTGGCTGCAGAGTTATCCTTACGTAGAAAATCTTGTCTCTGCCTTATATCACTTCTGTAGCGGGTAAGGTCTGTATCCTGTGGATATCAGTCTAGTTCAGTACCTCATTCACTATCTAGGCGCGTGACTGGAAGACTTCTGAGGTTAGCAGAGTGTAATACGATGTCATGCATGTAAGCAAAGGATTAGAAGTCAACTCTTAATTCCCTGACTCTTGAGTGCTTTACGTTTAATTTAAGCTTTAGTGTAGTTCCTTGCATGGAACTTCTGTTTGTTTGGAATCTTTTTTTTTTTTTAAAGGTCTTTTAAGCTACTTTCTAGGAAGTGTGAGGTGCTCCATACTATATGAAACCCAACATGATTATGTTGTAGTATATATGGCAGTAGTCTAGGTGTTGAGACTGAATGTGATTACTTGAGCAGTGCAAGTCACATATTAATGATTCCAGATGAAGTTGTGAAGTTAAGGAAACGAATCATGGATAAATGTGGCAATAACCAATCCCTACCAAATTAGAGACTAAGCGATTTGTTTAAACTCTCATTTCCTATTTTTAAAGAGAAGTTATCTCCAGGAGGACAGGCTTGCTCTAGCTTCTGAATAGGCTTCTGAATGTGCGGATTAAGAAAACTCCTAAGTGTATGTGGGGGGGCGAAATGAAGTTATATTGCTAGCCTTTAAATCAACAGGGTCTATTTTAATTTTTTAAAAAACAAAGAAAACCGTAAAAAACCAAATCCCGAAACCCTGACTAACTCTATATGTATGAATTAGAATGATACAAGCAAAATATCTTATAAATGTTCCAAGTGTGTATTGAATTTTTAAAGACACAAAATTTAATGTATGTGGAACCTCCTATTTAAAGTTGTATTTTATTTTTTACTTTATATATATATATTATTATATATAAATAAAAGGTTCTACAGACATGCAGAAGTGTATACTTATATGAATATATGTGTGTATGTATAAACCACATATTCTGTAGACTATTATGTAAGTGTGAGGCCAAAGAATTAAAGTGTCTGTATGAACAAACACAACCCTTTAATTTTCCCATCAAGCTAAAAATGTATCAACTAACTCACTTGTTTTCTTTTACTAGAAATGACTACCCCAAACAAGACACCACCTGGTGCTGATCCAAAGCAGTTAGAGAGGACTGGTACTGTTAGAGAAATAGGCTCACAAGCAGTTTGGTCTCTTTCATCCTGTAAGCCAGGTAAAATCACAATAAGTGATGTAAAAAGCTGAATGTACATTTTTCTTCTTGGAATATATAGTGGTTTATGTTTTGGCAAGAAGACATACATACAGACTGTAGCAGTAAAACTGCTGTAGTGTAAGCTGTATGGGTAGCCACTACAAATAATTTTGGCCTAGTCTATATTTGATGCAATATGAAAGCTATAACTATATCAGAAATCCTACAATGAGGAAATATCTCATATTAACAAAACGGGCCTTTTACTGATTTTATACTGAATTGGTTTTTTTACTTGCACAGTGAACAAACTAAACCATGTGAGCAGAAGCACACCCAGCACTGTGTAATTGTTTCTATGCTTTGGCATTTTGCCTGGGTATCTTTGATTTTTAACTTAGAAAACTCATGCAGCTGGGAAACCTGAATGTTCTGTCCAAACTTTGTGTGGACTCAGCCATTGTAGTGTAGCTCCCTAAAATAGTGCAAGTAAAATGACATTATTGTAAATGGTCCTGAGGTGCAGTTAATGATAGCTTATAGCTGCTCAAAATATGTGAAAATCTGTATTCTTTTCATTTGAGGTGGCTGAGTTGCTATTTCAGAAATATCTGTTGGGAATTGATCTGGTATTTTGCTGCAGCCTAGAGTCAATGATCCCTTTATGTCACAATATTGTGCTCAGGCTGAATGTCTTTGGTCCGATATCCTGGTATCTTACTTGGAGAAAAATATCATGGTTTAGTTGCTTCAGAGTGAAGATAATTTTTTATTGCAGATTAAACTTCAACTGCTGAATTAAAACAGCAGCTAGTGTGGGCAATCAATAAAAGGATGTGATTAGTAAAAGGGCAGATAATGAGGGAATGGAAAAATAAAGATTTGGAGTTGTTCCGTTGAATGTGACAGCATTAACTTTCAGGAATACTGTTTTTGGCATCTATTGCTTGTTCTAGCTACTAACTTGCAATGTAAAAGTATTTCAGGAGACTAGTTGAAAAGAAAATGTTATATTTGGCTAAAATTTTATAATAAATGAATGGTCTCTGCTAATGATTTTCCTTTAGTTCAGCAGTTAAGATTATAGACTAGGTGGAAAAGTCTAACCATTAAGTATTGTTCTTGCAAATAGTATGAATTACTACTTAACCATTTGGAATTCTAGGACATGTTGAATGGTTTCAAACACCACAGGCTTCAATAGGAGATAAGAATGTAAAGACACTCAAGTGTCTTTGATTGACAGGTTCCCGTGATTCAGTTTTGTGTCACAAAAGCATAGGCACAATTTGGATATCTAGAAATGTTGCCGTATATGTTATAACTTAGGACATGTACTTTAGTTTGTAACAGCTGAAGAAAAGTTACATCTGTGATATCTACATCATGGAAATGGGATTTTCAAAACTATCACATTTTCTTTTTCTTAGGATTTGGAGTGGATCAGTTACGAGATGATAATCTAGAAACTTACTGGCAGTCAGATGGATCACAGCCTCATTTGGTGAACATCCAATTTAGGTATTAAAAATTACTCTATATGGGTTAGGGTGTTTTGTATAACTTTATTGATTACTGTTCACCAAGATAGGAATTTTGGAAGTGCAAGGACTCCTGGGTTAATCCTCTTACCCAACTGGTAAGAAGCCAGTTAGCATTTATAAAAATGACATTTTCAAATGTTATGGTTACTAAATGCCTAAATAAGCAACAAGAAGGAATGTTTAATAGTATGTAATTTGTAACAGTTTAACATTTACCTACCTAAGGTGACATTTTTGTCCTGACTTTCTGTCTTTGAATGTAATTTGAGGGGTAGATAGCTGTTTTTAAAGTAGTCCTGTATGGCTTAACAACTGATTATTTTGAGAAACCTTTTCCTATTAAATTCTGTGTAGAATGCTTTCAGTCCTTTTTTGTTAATGAAACTCTTAAGATAAGGTTAGATGTTTGTCACCTTTTCTTATTTGCTTTCTGGAGAACTCTTTGGTATAGTAATAGAGCCCATATTTCATAAGCTAAACATATGCTTTATTGCATACAAGTGCTTATTTGGTATCTTGGCCTTCATTGTATTTCTTGGTATACTGGCATTTCGGAAGGCAGACAAAGGAGAACAGTGAAAAATCAACTCTGTGCATAACTTAATGTGGAAAAACACCTTGTCGCTTTGACAGCAGGGTTCTTACAAATCAGTAGACACACTTGTATTAAGTTTTAGAACATTTAAATCCTTAGCTACTACAAACAAGCAACAAACTCATGCTGAATATTTTTCTATACAATGCATACATACTTTTGTTGCTTCTTGCAGAAGAAAAACAACAGTGAAGACATTATGCATTTATGCAGACTACAAATCTGATGAAAGTTACACTCCGAGCAAAATCTCTGTCAGAGTAGGAAATAACTTTCATAATCTCCAGGAAATCCGGGTAGGTCAATGATGCTTTGCTTTTCATCTTAAAACAGTCCTCTCTCATTAGGACATCTAATGTAGTAAAATTGGTTTTGGAGGTAAAATATGGCAATGTGCTTGCTTGGAGGGGGAAAATGGCTGCATTTATTTTGATGTTTGCTTTTAGCTTTTATCTTGTAAATTTACTAGGCTGGTTTCTGTTTTTATCGGGCTCCAGTACCATCATGGTTAAAACCAGACTAAATGTATAGACTCTGTAATGGAATAAAGAGTGGGGTTTTCCAGAACAGGCTGAATTAGAATTGGTTAAACTTTGATCTCACTTAAAATATCTGCAAACACTATGCATTGCATACATCAAAAGGGAGACTTGGCTTTTAAATATTTGCATTTTTAGACTTAACTTGAAATCATGCTTTTTTTTTTTTAATGAATGGGTTACTCAGCTATTGAGTCTCACTAGGAATCAGAATTTAAAACTACAGGTTTTGGTTATGGCTGTGTATGGTGCATAAATATCTTTGGAGTCTGGATTTCATTTTTCGAGGCTGCATGTACTCTTATTAACTAGTAGCAACTGATTCAAAGCTCATTTTGAGACCCTGGCAAAAAGAAATTGGGACACAAGGCCTGATGATCAGTTATGAAGAAGTTTCTTTGTATTCTACTGGTTAGATAATCTTCATGTAAGTGAGAATCTGTTTCATATTTGCTAACAGCTGACTCCAGCCAGTACTGGTGGTGAAAGCAAGCGGAATTGCAACACTAACTTTTCCAAAATCATATACAAAGCAAGCAAGATACCAATTTAAATTGGAAGTCTAATGTAAATTGTAATCAGTTGTGTTCATAAATAGTGTTTTACTTTTGAGTATAGTTTCTAATATTTTGCAATGCTTTTTTTATACTGGAGAGTCACTGAGATGTAGAAATTTTGGAAGGGATGCAATATTTCTGTTTTTAACAGTACGATGCAAAATCCAATTTCCATTTCTGTAGATATGACATTTGATGCTTAAGACTTCAAATGGGACATAGATTTGTAGTGTTTTGTTAATGTTTTTATTTACAAAAGTGTAATAGTCAAAGCCAGTGTCTTTTCAAGGTGACACTTCTGGACAGAAAAAGTTTCTTTGGAACAACTGAGATCAGATTTGAGTTGCTTTAACTGCTTGGTTTTGCTAGCCTTTTGGTAAATAGTAAAAGCAGGTTTAAAATATGATCTTTGTAGATGTCCACCTTGTAAACTAATCAGGTTACTCAGGAGCAGGTATCTGTTAATTTTGAGTTATGGTAGCCTCATGTTTCAGATTCCTCTTCTCTAGAGCTCAGCAGCAAACTGGCTGATATATTGGGAAGGTTTAACTTACCTCCCTTATATGGCAGGTATTACAGTAACAGGAGGACTGGAATGATGAGAAAAGGGAGGTGCTAAATGGTGGCTTAGATTTTTACTTCTGTGGTTTTTATTGTTTTCACTTTGTTTTTCAGCATTTGAATTCCTAGCAAGTGCAACTTATTAGAAGGTTGTAGATGCAGTGGGAGTAGAAAGTATAGTAAATGCGTATACTTTTATTATGTTGGCACAATGTATCTATCTATATCTTTTCAATGGTTCATGATGTTCCCTCAAGTTTTGACCTATACTTGTATCCTAAATCTTAAATGGAAGGGTCTTGACTCTGTTCTTTCAAAAGAATATTTAATTTAAAAAAAAAAACCGAATCACCACATTACTTTGACTTTCATCAGCTGCAAAGTCTGTCTTTTAATCTTCTGAATTGCATCGTTGCAATTTGGGAGTTGCGCATTGTGTAACAGTAACAGCAGCTGATCTTTTTCCTTGTTAGGCTATGGGTCTGTTTTCCGAATGTCCACTAGATGTCATTGTTGTCCTTAATTATCAGTTTGATTTTGTGCTTGTGGTCTAATCTTCCAATACCTAAATGATTATCCTTTTATTATAATGTTTAGTACAGCATTATACATATAACTGCAACAACTTGAGTTTCTTCTACAGTGGCAAACTTCCACTTTTAAGGGCATATGTGTTATTATTATACATTTTATTTTTTCTATAGATCTTTGAGCATATTAGTCTTCTACAGTTTCTCAGGCAATATTTCTTCAGCTTTTTCTTGCTAAACACAGGATTCTATATATAATGTATTTAGTTAAAAAAGGCACTTCTAAATGAAACAAGTTACTAGTATCTTTTATAGTATATTAATATGATTGTAATATGTTGCATGAGAGCAGTAATTCTTATGCATACCACAAGCTCATATGCTTTTTTACTTCAAAACTGACAGGACAATATGGTCAAGCTGCTTACTAATGAGATACAATACTTTGATGCTGTTAAATACTGGTGACTAACTTTTGTTGCCACTGTAATGTTAAATATTGCTATCAATTTTCATATTTCCTAAACCACTTGATATTCAGAATGTGTTTCTTAAATTTTCCTTCAGTCCTGCAATTTTCTCTTTTCTTCAGTTTCTCCGACACATAGGCGGGTTATTAAAGCAGTGTGAACTGTTATGAGCTCTTTAGAGAAATCTGCTTAATTATACAATGATTCCATTGGCTTCAGAACTGATTAACCGGGTGGAAAATCCAGCTCAATCATTTTATATTTTTTCCATGGATTCTTGCCCAGCTCTTAGTGTTTGATGGAAGTCCTATGATGTCTCCATGTGTTTTCTTCCTAGTGGTCTAATTTTCAAAACAATGCAATGTGCTGTTAGGCTACGTTTTATCACTAATATAAGATTAGCTTTAGTTTATGGTCTAATATGTAGGCATGGCCTTTTTGGAACCTAAGATGAAATTATTTTCTGAATAAAAGTTGTGGGGGTTTTTTGTTTTTTTTTTTTTTCCATCTGAGAAACAAGTCATTTGTACCCCATCCTGTGGGTGAGAACAGACATCATAATCTGGCAGTATTATTCCTTTGCTCAGCTGGAGGAACTACAGTTAAGATGTGTGCAGTAAGCCTTCTCCTCTGACTTAAGTGCCTTTTTATCACAGCTGTCAAACTTGGAGAGCAAATATTTTCTCATTTCCAGTCTCAGAGTTCTCCCACATAATAGTCCAAACAGTCTGGATGGACAAGATAGCCTACAGAGGCATTTTTGGAACAGCATCCAGACTCTTCAGTATGTGATTTAAGTTATTACTCTTTCTCATGATACAAAAGTAATCCATTGTAAAGAATGTGAGTGAAATGTTGGCTGCAAGAGATCTCTGGTCTCTTCAAATAACGCTCACCTGCTTGTTGCCTTTGTACCTCTCCAAGACATTTAGATTATCAGCAGTTCATCTTGCCATAAAAAGTATAAGTGTTGTGATGCTAAGTGCAGGCAGAATTTCAGCTTATATTCACCTAGTAGTTTCAATGGCTTCTGCTGTCAACCTATAATGTAGGGACTTTACACAGCAAAGCAAGACACCTGTAAACTCTTGTATTAGCCAGTTCTACATCTTTGGATATAAAAGACACTCTGGGAGGGTGTGGGTCAGACTTCCTGAAAATAATTACTCACTTCTTGCATTAGTTCACATCTGAGAATCCACTGGCGTTTAATCCCAAAATTAAAGTTGCTTTAAGAGGCAGAACCCCTTCTGAAAGAGACAAAGTCTTCTATTCTGCTGTGCCCTGTAGAGGACTCAACAACAGAATGTGGTGTACATGTCTTGGCTGTAACTGGTAAGATGCGACTAGATAGGTATAATTTCCTTCCTATTCCAGTAAGAGTTAGTTCTTCCAGCATAGTTTTTGGACTTCCCCATGATTTTTGATTTGGAGTATGTCATGTTTTTCATTTAGTTTTTTGTGTAGTTCAGAGAAACTGGCAAGCTTTGTGATAGGACCAAACCATTGCTAGTGCATGGTATTGCTATGTGTGCTTTGCTTTTCAAGTTGCTTAAGGGTAGTAATAATCCACATGGCAGGTAAGATGTATTAATGTTCAGGCCTAAAAGGAAAGATCAGAAGTACCCCATTGGAGGGGGGGATAGGAAGCCTCTGGCTGTGAATGTGCTCTCTTTATGCAGTAGGGAAAATCTGCAAACAGATAGCATCATGGCTTTGTGTAACCTAGAGAAGCAAGATGTTTGCTCTCAGCTTCTTTTGGAAGCCATTCAGTCTGAAGCAATGCTACTAGAACAGGGTAACTCCCCTGGTTAACAGCATTTATAGGTATGCAATGCTCTGTCACTGCGCAGGGATGGATACCTAGGAAAAAGACACTTTGTCACTGGAGGTCCTATGTAGCAGACTGCATCAAAGAATGATACGAAGTATTAAACATTGCTTTGGAAGAGGCCTGCTTTACACTTTCCTCCTGGAACAGTTGCTGTACACTTTCCTCCTGGAACAAAAGCCTACTTAACCTTTTCAACAAGACTCAGTTCTGAAGATGATTTTGAAGACTGAGGTGAAAGCCCTGTTATCTTAATATGTCTTTGCTGGCAACAGTGGGATTCCTTTGTTTTGGCTTTTTGTTGTCTTCTGTTGAATTGATGTCTATTTTGTTTTCAGTTTGTTTTCTAGCCCTTTTGGTCTTGCTTGGTGTTTTGTAACCAGGTGCTCCAGAGCTGTCATGAGCAGAGCATTCTCCCTGGTGGTGTGCTGTTGTGACCAAGCACCACGGACAGGGCCACTGCTTCACTGTTTTAAGAGATTCGGCACAAGAGCAGGGAAATCTCAACCACAGGAGTGCCCAAACTGGGGAGCTTTTCCAAGAGGTAGTTAAGGAAGTCTGACCTTATTGTCATCTCTTTACTCCTACATTGTCCTGTGATTGTAGTGAAGAGGCTGGACTCTTCTGGACATTTTCTGAAATTCAACAGCTAGCAATCTCGACCTGCTTTCTGTATGTGGAGTAAACTTAGATACTGAGGCACAAGAAGAGGCTAACTTGTCATAGGACTGTTGCCAGCTAATGAATCAAGAAAGTGTACTGCTTCTGAGTCTCTGATCAAACATCTCTTAAGGTGCATTTTAAACTGCTTTTGTCTGAAGATGGAGTACTGAGTTGTTACTGCTTTATTTAGATTTCTGACTAGGCTTCAAGTATCATTCCTCTGTGTTCTTTCTTCCATATAAGAAAAGATGCATTTCTGACCCCTAATTATTCCTTGGGTTCAGAATGTCAATTAAAAATATTTAGTCTGCTATCTGCAAACTACACTTGATGCTAAGAAAAGACTGAGTAAGCTTTAGTTTTATAGAATTTTAAACTGTAGTCTTTCTTGTCTGTCTCTAGGATGTGCTGCAGATGAGGTCATCACTTCAGTTCTTTTTGATTGTTATCTTGCTGTTATGCTAGTTGGGGAGGGATTTAGTTCATCAGGATGCAGACAGTACCTGTTCCTTACTTATAAAATTTACCGGTACTGGAAATCTGCAAAGCAAGGGAGTAGAGTGATCCACTGGTATTGGTTAGTTATTAAGCCTTGTGATTGATGTCAAGGGTAGGAGTCAAGTTTGGGAAGTAGTTTTATTTCCATTTGGTGTGGTTGGTACTCTGTATTTCCACCTTCCAGCAGAGAGGGCATTTTGTGAGTCACCAATTAGGATGTTCACATGAACCCCTCTTTACTAAAGAAAGGCTAATTTAGTAACACAACATCACTGTTCCCTCCAATGTCATCATCACTGTAGATTATATGACCTGCTTATCATTCCTATGCTTATGTAAATCAACTAATATACGCTTCGAACTGTGGAAATTATGAACAGGATTGCAGTTTTCCTGCTTTTTACAGCCTGGAATGGTAATACATTGGAATGGAGCTTACTATGTAGTCGTGAGAAATGCAGTTATTGAAATAGCCTTTTGTGCATATGAGGTATGTGTGTACAAATAGCGAGATCCAAGTTAGATCTAGAAAAATTCTAAAGAATGGCAGATTATTTTGGTCCACACATCATAAAATTGTTAAGCGTTTTTATCTTACCTTGCTCTGAAATGGTATTTTAAGAGAAATAAACATCTCTTCTGATGGATCTTAAAGAAAAAAGAGGAAAACTAAACATTGTTTTTATGCCGTGGCATGTGTTGCATATAGAAAGATAGTTTTTCTTGTTTTGTATCACAGCATTCAAAAACAAATCTGTGAAGGAACCTTTTCTTGCCACAGAGGGACTCAATTAGGCAAGGGTACATTAAAGAGGCCCTGTATTTTTAATACTGTCAGTCTGACTTTACCTTCTGAAGCAGAGGAAAAGCCATGTGAAAGAAAGTGGCAACAGCTCTATGGAAGGCAGGAACTTGATGAAGTACAGAGCTTTCCTCAAGGGAACTCGAGTATACAGAGGCTAGGAACTGACAGAAGCACAAAATTTTGCATATATGTGAAAGCCTTGCCTAGAATTATAACCTTTTTCATGATTATTTGATCCAAGTTCTACCATGGAAAAGGAATTGGAAAATGTGTATGATTTTTCATGTAAAAGTGAAAGAGCTTCTCTCTCCACTGCCAATAAGAAAAGGCAAGATAACTTACTAATCAATTTGACACTAATCGTTTATGCTGTGTAATACCTGTTTTGTAGGGAGTGCTTGGTTACATGGTTTCATCTCTTTTCTGTGCATGAAGTTCTAGTAGGAGGATTTGAAGAGATTTCTTAAAAAGCTTGTTTGTTATATATTTTACTTCTGTAAAAATCTTTCTGGTATGGATGGCTTAAAACTTCAGATAAAAAAACCCAGTACGTTATCAATGCAGGGAAACTGTCCTCCAATATGATGGGGGATTTCTGATAGGCTTTAAGGCAAGCCTGCACTAGTGCATTTTAATTGCAATACGATAAACAAATCCAGTCCTTTCTCTGGCAGACAGGAACAGGTTGCAGATAGTGCTCTGTGTGCGAGAGGGACAGAGCCAAATACTTGAATGTTTTATATTAGTATTTTTTTAAAAAGTAGGGATAGAGTTGTGGCCTTATAGCAAGTATGGAATAGTATAGGAAACCAACTGCAAATTTAAATGAGCATATTCTCCAACATTTTTTTGTACGAAGTATGATAATACTGTTGTAGAATGGTAATAGTATTAGTCATCTTGTAGGAAGGTTAAGTGATCTGTTTGTAGTCTATGCAGATTACCTATGCTATTGAACCAATATCCTAAGTGAAAGTCCACAGCAGGTTGTGTCCAGTTTATACCTGACCAACTGAAACTTGTAATTATGATGTTCATTGGTACCAGACTGTGAATACTTGACACTTGTTCAAATGAATTAATTCTGTCTGGAATTGCCTGATTTGCACTAGTATAATTTACACCTACCTGAAAAAAACCCCCACAACCATATACACTTATGTATAAAGTTCCTTCTTCAGTTAAGCCAAAATAAAGCACTCCCAGTCCTTAAAAACTTATTGTTCCCATTTGTTCATCAATTTGTTATACTGACTCGACTTTTCTTGGTAACATTTTTCAGAAAAGCTGTTTCTTTTCAGTGGTGCTTTAATGTTGATTAAATAGCTAATAGAGATTTAATATACTGTGTATACTTCTATGTTGTTCACCAAGTTTATTGCTTTATGGAATCTGTATTTCCTTATTGATTATCTCTGTGATTGTCTCCTGTACTACAGACTTCCCAGATGGTTTCAGTAGGCTTTTCAATTTCTGATAGTATCTGTATAATACCCAAAGTGGTAGAATACAGCCATGAAAGACTGCTGGTTTTCCATGGTAGTTTCTTGAAGGATTTGTTCAGGGAAGACTTGAATCATGAAGAGCAGTATACTAATAGACTAGCCCCTTTACCATTCCTAATAAGTAAAAATGAAGAATCTCTTCTTCGCAAGAAGATTTTGTATGAAGGGTGAAGGGAGTACACATATGTGTTAATAAAAGTTCTGTGAGACTAGGGTCTGTCACTTTTTACCTCTTGGCATATTTTGTCAGCGGCATGGCCATGCTGTTGACATACAAGATTCTAGCTAGAGCTATGGAATAGTCTTTTTTTATTTTTTTAACTCTACTAACTTCTGCAGCTGATTTCCACCCACCCCTGTGCTTCTGGCTTTTGTGAAAGCATTTTATATAGCCTTTAACCCTTAGTGCTACATATAGCATCTCTTTTGTTTCTTTTAAACTATGGCTTTTTTCTTTTTAATGCCTGGATACAGAAGAGATGCTGATCTGACTCTCTTTGATAGCATTACCAAATTTTTGGAGCTCCTAGAGAGATCAATCAAATGTCTGTGTTCTTTAGCTCCTAGGAAGTGGTCCAAATATGTATGTTTAGGTACAATAGATCATATATTTAAAACAGTAGCCCCTCCTGCCCTTTGCTCCCTGAAATTCAAGTTGTAATCAAACTTATGTGCTATCAGGCTGAGGGAAGAAAAGCATGTTTTTCTTTTACATGTCCAAAATGTAGTGAAAATCCCTGTGGACAGTCGTGTTTACAAGGGTAACTGTCTGCATTCAATTGTGGGTTATGAAAGTGCTAGCTTGAATAAGTACACTGAGCTATCAGACAGAACAACCAATAGTTCGTTGGACTAATTGACCTTGTCAGTAGAATAGAAACACTTGCAAATAAAATTACCATTGCCAGCAAAGTTGCAACTGAAAACCCCTGAAGAAACTGTGTATATCCTCTAACTATCTTGGAATGCAATGATTCAAGCAGCAGATATGTGTGGTAGGGGGGTAAGAGGGGGGAATCATTAACTAAGAAAGTTTCATATACCAGCATTTTTCAGTGATCTTTTTTTTGTAGCATGAGGTTTTATGCATTCCTAAAATCATTAAGTAGTTCACTTTCCCTATTCAGAGTTATGTTTTCTCACAATTGTTATTACTTTTACCATATCTCAGGTCCCCTTGTATTACTTGTTTTGCTGGTGTGCTTTTATTATAACGTACTCTTTTCAGAAAAGGCAAAGATGTTTGGCTAGTAACCACAGCATGTTGTAATGAGGGTGGAGTATGTTTGTCATTCTACAGCCCTGGTTGACTTACATGAATGCCAGTGTCTATAACTACACATACTGTGGCAGTTTATCTTTTTGAGTATAATCAAATTGCATAACAATGGAAAAGAATCACAGTAAATAACATAATATCTGGTCTTCCAATCAAAAGCATGACGGACCATTTTTCACTTTACCAGTGGTGAGTCATGTATCATCTTATTAAAAAAAGGAAAGTATTTCACTCCAGAAATAAGTCTTCACAAATGAATTAGTCATATATCAGACATTTCCTTTTAAAAAGTTGGATAATGTCACACAGGTGGAAGTAGTATTAAAAAAAAAAAAGCAACAGTGAAAGACATAACAGGCTTCACTGTGTACTATAAAAACATGAATTTATTTTGGTTAGAAAACAAAACAGGAAAAATGGCATTTGGGAAAGAAAAGTCTGAAAAACAGTCTAGTTAACTGCTAAATAAACTTCAGAGATGAAGGTTTAAAAAAAGCACCAGGATTTGTAAAAGGGGGGTGGGAGGGGAGGATAGTGTATTTCACCTTAAGTAAGGGACAATGTGTAATAAGGGATTTTGTGGTTTTACAGCTCGGTGCATGTGTTTGAAAGCTGTTCTCTCAGCAACGTGGGTGGCAGGTTATGCTACCATATAATGTATTGTAGTTGGCTCTCAACACTTGTCAGGGTTAGCGTTCAACCATTCGGAAAATTTTCCCATTGTTCTATCATGTGAACCAAGGCTAGTGTTGAATTCCCAATAACCTTCAGCAGGAAAAAGAGGTTTAATTAGAAAGTTTGAAATTTGATTACTTCTGTTATTGTCTTAATGTACTTCTCTCTAATTTAGGTGCTTATCTGCAAATGCAATCAACTTTTGCTCAGAAAGATGAAAAACAAACTTAAGACTGTACTGCAGTTGCTTCAATGCTTTTAAAAGAAAACTTGTATACTCAATTCTGTCTTTCTTCAGCATTAACACTCTATTTCCATCTTAAACATGTTTGCTTTAGATGGATCATAGCTTTTGGCAGCTACTGCATTTTTAGCAAATAATACTGTTTCTAGTAAGAGTTGCAAAAAAAAAAAACTTTGTGTGAGGTCCTTGTAAACTGAACCTTGGGAACATTATGTTATTTCTGTATTTTCCCCTCTTTTGTGCTTCTTCTCTATTTGTGTCATGGTTATAAATTACATCGTTTGAACTAGAGAATTAAAAACACTTTATTTTGTGATTCCTGTAATTTAAAAAAGAGAATGTTTGTTTTATGTGTATTTTTTTTTACCTGTTATTTCAGAGGCTGGCACACAGAGAAATAAGCAATTATGGTATTGAAATTCCATTGTGCCAGCACCTCCAGGGTATAATCCAAAAAAAACAGAAAAATCGCCTGCTGGGTTGTATGCAGTATGCTTGTGTGAACATCAGTGTCTGCTGTTCACACATCATTTTTTACTGAAAGTTCCTGTTGGAATAAAGGTTCTGTGTTTGGAGAGTGTACTGGGACATTTGCTGGTCAATGGTGTTTCAAAGTTTGTAGGGATTTCTAATTACAGTTTACCAGTGTAGGCTCACTAGATACTTCTTGCAGATAATCATAAATGCTTCAGAAGTAAGAGAAGCAAGCAGAGATTTGGTTTTGGCAACATAAAAACCATATAAAGAAAGAACTTAATGCTCTTCCCTTCATTTAAGCGTTCTGCTTGAAGACTGAACATGGGAGTGAGGAATAAGGTGGGTGAAGGTGATAGCATGTCAGAAGAGACTCAAATACTTAGTTTCCCTACTTCAATATTTTAATCCCTTCCATTCTTTTCCCCTCCCCTTGCTCCCACTACCTTTTTAATGTAAATGTCTTGTCTAGTTGACCATTTCAAAACAGTACAAGTGCATCCAGCATTACAGCTTATACTGGATTTCAGTGTGCAGGCTTATCTAGAATATCTTCATGGTGCTCAATCAGATCACCTCCCTCAGTTGATCAGAATTCATTTTAACTGTAGTTTACAAAACGTGTAATATTGTTCACTTGCAAACTGTAGTGTGTAGCAACATCTATTTTCTCATTTGTTTTTAATCTCTCTGCACTTGGACATATTGTTGGAGACCCTGGCAGGCAAACTGTTTAATGCAGGGACAGGGACAGATGATTATGGTTTCTAGTCTTTTGCTAGACTTGTAAAAGTTAAGAGAAAAGGAAATCATTCTAAACCAGATTATAAGGTTCAAGCTAGGTAAAGTGTGATAGTTTACCTTGATATTCAAGATAATTATCTATTTATCTGACTGAATAAACACTCCTGAAGTCCTTCTACTAGTATAATTGCCAGTGGCAAATGATGTCAGTGTATGCTTGCCAATACAGAAATTATGCTTTTGGTTTTCCATCTAAAAAAATATTACAGACTGACTTCACTTGTGGGTTTATTTTTGTTCCTGCCCTCCTCAACTGTGGTTAAGATCATGTCATAGGGCCACAGAACTATATACATGTGTCTTTCGTTCAGTGAAATAATTGCGGAAGTGTATGTCTTTGCTTTTTACTGTTATCAGTATGATAGTAGGCTAGTTCTTAGGTGTAGGTTATCTTAACTTCTTTTTCAGATTAAAGCATAATGCTTTTCCACCCAGGTGTGGTCTTCTATGTTAAACAGCAAATTACTTACTTTATATTACTGTTTTTATAACTTCTTGTGAACAAATGTGCTACAATCCATTGCAGAAATTAGGTCAACAGGTTGTTTGGGCACAGAATTAGATTTTTTTGATCATTGACAAGGGGAATGCCTGCACTCTGAATTTCCGTACAGTTTTAATTGCTGTAACAACATCAATGCATGTCTCTTAGTTTTCCTTGCTTGTAAAGATTTGAAGGGAAGCTTCTGTATGTGTGTCCAAGGGGAAATTGCTGAGTGGATTGTCAGTTAGCTTTTTTTCTTGGATGTGTGAAGAGGCTCCTGGTCACATAAGACTTCAAGGTTTGAGTAAAGGAAAGCTGAAAATCTTTGCTTTCTTTGTTTTCCTACTGTATCATTTATTGGCTTCTGGGGAAGTTGGGGGAGGAATGATGAGTATTCTGGGAGGAGTCCAGACACCTGCCTTTACCAGTTATTTAGCAGAGCAAGAAGGTAGGTACCATTGAAGAAACTGTCTGGAACAAGGGACTTCAGAGAAGTGCTTTCTGATATCAGCAGAACTGTATTTGAAAGGGAAATGATGTTTTTTTCTGTGGTGAAGGGCCCTGCATACTACATGGAAATTTTTAAATAGAGGGCTATTTACCTATCTCCTCTTCTTTTTCTCCTCCCACCACATGCTACAACCTTGCTCTTTCCCATCCTTGACATTCCCTAGACCTGAGAAATCCAAAGTTACCTACTCTGTTTTTGAATCCTATATGTAAAAGAACACCATGAGAGTCCGATACTGAATGCCAGTATCTTCCTTGAAAGATTTAAAACCGAGTTCCTTGTTGTCAAAGGTGTTAGTAAGATGTTGCTCATTCACTCCTGCTTTTCTCTTTCTGGAGAGGTTGCTAGCTAGTTGGAAATACCTTGCAGTGGCATTTGAGCTTTTTTTTTTTTTTTTTTTTTCCATAAACTGTGGATCAGGATTGGGAGGATAAAGTCAGTGAATTATAAATAATCAGCTTTGATTTACCCAATTGTCTTCACAGACTTAATTGTGGAAAGTAATCCTTAGAGGGACTACTAGATAATTTCAGATGGTGAGAAGTGCTAAATACATGCAGAAAGGTAAAATCAAAGATTGATTCTGATCCCTCTGGGTGCTACTACTAACACCGTATTAAAGCTCTTCAAAGAGGATAGCCAGCAGTTGACATTTAAGCATAAGAAAAGAAGGGAAAAGGAATGGGAACTTTCTGGGATACCCAAGAACTAAGAAAGTCTTGTGCTGTCATCTCAGCTGGTGCTGGTCAACTGGTGCACCACACCTTATTTTCTGTTTCACTTAACTTGTAGGCAACAGCTGCTGGGAACGTCCCATGCCTGTGTTAACCACTCTTCTTTAACAGTTTAGCAATGGAGTGGTGTGATGGGTTGACCCTGGCTGGACGCCAGGTGCCCACCAAAGCCGTTCTATCACTCCCCCATCCTCAGCTGGACAGGGGAGAGAAAAATATAACAAAAAACTTGCGGGTCGAGATAAGGACAGGAGAGATCATTCACTAATTACCATCACTGGCGAAACAGACTCAGCTTAGGGAAAATTAGCTCAATTTATTAGGAACCAGCCAGAGTAAGGTAAATGAGAAATAAAACGAAATCTCAGAACACCTTCCCTCCACCCCTCCCTTCTTCCCGGGCACAACTTCACTCCCGGATTTCTCCACCAAGCCCCCCCAGCGGCACAAGGGGGACAGGGATGGGGTTTACGGTCATCACATGTTATTTTCTGCCGCTTCACCTCCTCAGGGCGAGGGCTCATCACACTCTTCCCCTGCTCCAGCGTGGGTCCCCCACGGGGTCACAAGTCCTGCCAGAAAACCTGCTCCGTGGGCTCCTCTCTCCACAGATCCGCAGGTCCTGCCAGGAACCTGCTCCAGCGCAGGGTTCCCACGGGGTCACAGCCTCCTTCGGGAACCCACCTGCTCCGGCGTGGGGTCCTCCCCGGGCTGCAGGTGGATATCTGCCCCACCGTGGACCTCCCTGGACTGCAGGGGGACAGCCTGCCTCACCTGGGTCTTCAGCACGGGCTGCAGGGGAATCTTCGCTCCGGCGCCTGGAGCATCTCCTCCCCCTCCTTCTTCACTGACCTTGGTGTCCGCAGGCTTGTTTCTCTTACATGTTCTCACTCCTCTCTCCGGTGGCTATTTTCTCCCCGTCCCAACTTTTTTTTCCTTCTTAAAAATGTTATCACAGAGGCGTTACCACTATCACTGCTTGGCTCGGCCTTGGCCAGCGGCGGGTCTGTCTTAGAGCCGGCTGGTGTGGGCTCGCTCTCTCTCGAACACAGGGGAAGCTTCCAGCAGCTTCTTACAGGAGCCACCCCTGTAACCCCCCCCCTGCTACCAAAACCTTGCCACATAAAACCAATACAAGTGGGGAGAGGAAGTGGCCCCAATGTAGAAGAAATTAGGAGCTAATTGGTCCACCACTTATTATTTTCTGGCCTATGTGTGGTTTCCATGTTGTAAGTATCTCTACTTGCATCAGTACAAATTCAATCAGATTTAACTATTTGTAGTAGGTATTGCCTTGTGGTAAAGTTATCAGGTGCTGCTACTAAGTAAGATTTCAAAAAAAACCCCAAACAAAACCCCACAAGAAATCCATAAAGTGCACTGGATGTGCCATGCTTTGTCAGACCAGCACCAAAACAACCAACCAAAAATATCCATGAATTCACAAGTATTTTTAGCATGCATGAACAGTAGTAAGAATATATTATTCTCTATCTCTAAAAATGAAAAGTCAGGCTTTTTCTTCAGGGAAAAGTAGCTGAACAAATGTATTTCATGTAGGTATATGAGAGGGTTTCATTACAATCATCTTTTTTTTTAAATTTTATTATTATTATTCCTGAAGCTTAACACTTTAGTGGAAAACTGAGATTATTCACAGGGCCATTAAGAAAGTAGTTATGGAAAGGAATGCTGTTAACATGACAAGTTAAAGCAATCCTTGAGGTTTGGAAGAAAACGCTACCTGGCAAGTGATAGGTATCTAGAACAAATAGAGAGCTCTTGAGCAAGAGATTCAGTTGCTTCAGAGCTGCTATCATGACAGTCCTTTCTAGAGTTACATCTTGCTCCTTTTGATTGCTGAAATGTTATTTTGGTCAGGGGATCATGTGTCTGCTAGGAGCTTCAATGAGAACACTGCTAGACAGTGTCTATATCGTATTCTTTGCTGTTTTTTTGGTGGGGGGTGGGCAGGGCAGAATCAAATGTGGCTTTATCCTGTTCCTCATCTCGAGTAGTGCATGGAAATGTTTCTATAGATCTGAAGGATAATTTATTTCTTTGTGAGAACTGTTCTCTGTCTTAATCTGTCATAAGATAACCAAGATCATGCAGCTGAATCAGAAAAATGTTTCGCAGGATTTTCCCATTTTCTGCAGGAAAACGCGAGACAGGGTGAAATGAGAGCAATAATGTAGCCTATGTGTCTGGCTTGAGGGCCTGTGCTCTCTAGCCTTCTTCATCCAATTCCTAAACTAGGTTTATCTCATGCTTCTATTTTATTTCAGAATGAGTTCTGGTGTGTTTTATGTCTCATGTTAAAGGAATGTTAACAAAGACAGTTTTTATCGAGGCTTTTTATGAACGCTGTTCTCAGTCAGTCTTTGAGCGAACCATGAAGGTCTAGCCCCTAATACTTACTATGCTCCCTTTTTTTTTTTTTTTTTTTTTAATTTCCCCCCCTCCTCTGTATCTGTCAGAGGTCAAATTCAACTATGTGTATGAAGGATTTTTTTTGATAACTTCTACTAGCAAATGCAGGAAGTCCTAATTTGTTTCTCTTATGTTGAGGTTCATTTGTTACTTCTTAGCAAGATGATGTTACTGAGGATAATTAGTAAGGTTAAATCAAATCATACTTTGTTTTTTTGTTGTTGTAAAAAGAGCTGCAGTTCCATATCAAGAGAGATGATTTAGTAAAACTTTCAAGTAGGCTTCCTTCTGTTTCAACAGGTTTGCTGTGATGGTTGCCATGTTTAATGGAGAGGTTTTCATAAATTGGCTTTGGGTAAATCCAGCACTGCTGGGTTAAGAACTTCTATTGAGGAATTATTAAACTTCTTTTTATTTATACTGTCTGTCGTGAGGAGATAAAAGATTTACTCACATAGCAGAATTAAATTAAGCAGAGGAGCATATGTACCCACAGGACTTAAAGATATAAAGTAAGTCACATACATTTGTAATCCAATTCCATCAGCTTGTACTGACTTCACATCTCTAAGCGGTAAGATGATATTCAACAGTAGCTCTAGACTTAGGACTTAGTAGGCCTATTGGTAAGCAAGTTTTCAATTACGTCATTCCTGTGTTTTGTTTTTTCCACTGCTCCCTCATTCCTCAGGAATGTACGTGTAATTTTATTTTGATTTTCATACAGTTTATGCTGAAGAGCTGATATTCTTACATCTGTTGAATGTAGCATTAAGACTATTCCAGACTGCTGTTTATAGTAGACATGCTGTTGCAGTAAGGTAGTCATTAGCCCAACACTGTATAGCTCCAGCTGAATACCTTTTTGAACTGTACATTCTTTGAGTGAATGGTGACTTGAAGAATCTTTGACTCCTAGAAGGAAGTCAAGAAATAGAATTCATGTAGCTTGAGAGAAGCAGAGTCCGGAGTCTGACCTCCACTTTAAACAGTGAAGTATAGCCTTGCATTTTTCTGGACACACTTAAATATGGCTTTGTAAGAAGGCACAAGCAAAAGGTAAAAATTCTACTGCATCTGTTCCAGTACGTTAAAGAAAAAGAAATTGTGTGTAGATGTAAAATTAAATGCTTCCATTGGGCAACAGTCCTGATTCCAGCTTTTCAAATTTATGAAAGTGTATTCTGGCTCATATAAAACTACCCAGCTGAACCTCTGACAGATATACTCTTATTTCTTCTCTTTTAAAGTTCATTTGTACAAAAATATATCTCCAGTGAGACATGTTTATGAGTTTGGGATCTTTCTCAGATGAGACATTGCATTTTAAATTTACACAAATAGTTTTCACAACAGTCTCTTGCATTTGTTTCCAATGAGTAAATATTCCTTGAGTTGAGCATTACATCTGCTCTGTATCCTGTGAAATGTTACTCTGCATTTGCTTATTGAAATCTGGCAAGCTATAATGAACTTGAGTAATGTTACAGTTTATCAGGTTTTGCCCCACTTGCCTTTACTGAGCATCTGCATCCACAGACTCCTTATCCAGATGCAAAAATGTTTTACTTGTTTGTAGTGTACTTCTGTAGGATTTGGGGATTATTTACATAGGTTTAAGGTCTTTAAATTCCTTGGTTTTAGGAGAGGCAACCCTCTTCTATTCTCTACTTCCTCAGAAACAAATCCTTCCTGTGGAACCAGGAGAAATGCTTTCGCTTAACCCTTGTGGTTTTTGTGTCTTTACAAAGCAACAACTTGTCCTCTTGCTGGTAAAGAATAAGTAGGATTTTTTAATTTGGTAGCACTTGGGTATAATTTATTGCAGTCTTTTTCTAACAATTAAAGTCACTCAGGAACTATGTTTTTGTGTAACAGATAAAATATTAGAGCCATGCAGTTTTCTGGGCCTGTCTTCTGGTAGATCAGAAATCTAGTTCTCTTCAATGTGTAATAAGAGCCCTTTTCTGTGAGGGGAATGTTTTTCTTTTGTTCTAGATGTACCTTCTTCCCCTCACCTATAATGGGTGCTTGAAAGCTAGCAGCTGGCTGCTGCTACTACTACTATTGACTTTAAAAAAAAATTTAAAAATCGTGATATTCCCATTTTCTCATATTTTTTCATTTCCCATGTTGATTTTCTGAAGCATTCCAGCATTCTCTGGGATGCACAGTGCAAGTTATGAAGTGTAATGACTAGGCTATCTCTGCTGTTATTCAGGATGATTTGACATAGGATTAACTCAGTGTGGCTAGTTTTCAGACACTTAAATCTTTAATATTAATTGCATAATCTGATTTTTTTCAGATACTTTCTTTGTATAATTTAACTGTAGCTATGTCTAGACATATTTCCTGGATATGGCTAAACAATTTTGAAAGTAAATTATGAGCTGATTTTTTTTTTTGCACTTTCACACAAACATAATATCATTCCATTATATATGTTAGAACAAATGGGAACTGCAGACATCAGAAGTACAGTTTTCATCCATTTTGCAAACCTTTGCACCTCTTCTAAGGTTAGTTATTTCCCAGTAGTGTTTTCAGTCATTTAGCTTCCATTTGCAATAAATTTGTGCAGTGCATCCATACAGTCCATTTATATTGTTTCTGCTTGTACCCAGCAGTTCTGGTTTAGAAAAATTGATGCTACCCTCTTCCATTATGCTCTTCTATCTCCTGATTTCTGATGTCTTAATTCTATTTGCCTTAAGGTCATCTTGTATAAGGCCATTGCTTAACAAGTAACTATTGTAGGATTTTCTTTTAAAGCACTTGTTTCATTGCTTACAGGAAATTCTGCTTATTCTCTCCTTTCTTGTAGGATTCTGTGGTGTTCTGTTACCTTTCATAAAAGGCAGCCGCCAATATTAACAGCTTGTTCCATTCTTTGGTCAGCAGTCCCATTTGTAATGTAAATTCTCCTGAACTTCAGAGGGGTTTTTTTAATATATTTTCAGACTTCTTTGCTCTGTAGCATGTTCTACTGTTCTTGTTCGGTCTGTTTTCTGTTCTCTTTGTATAGCTGTCTGCTCTTTTACTTTCTGCTATCCTACTTCCTGGTTTTCCCTACCTCTCTTCACTAGATGGTTGAAGTGCTACTATCTTCCCTAAGAGCAGCCTGACTCACCTGGAAATTTTAGGAGATATGTCCTTATTTTGGATCGATGTTGCTTTGGAGAGGGGCTAAGGTTTTTAGATCTTTGTACAGGAATTGGAAAATCTTAAGGCTTTTCAGTGCTTTGGGGGGGTGGGGATCTCAAATTCATTACTAAGATAAGAATTTAAATAAAAAGGCTAGTAATGTGTAATCTTAAGCAGTTTTTACCAACTTTGTGCCCTGTTGCCTTTGTTATGAAAACCTTAGTCCACATACTTAACCAGATGGCTTTTTTGATAGTTCTGTCACTATTTTGTATTTTGTGTTGTGACTAGAAAGTTTTAATTTGTTGGAATGAACTTCAGAAATTGTAGGGTTGTCTTTGTTTTGTTGTGTTTGACACTTTGTTTTTTTAAAGCAGACTCCCTGTTTTTTCCTGTCTGCTGATCAGGTAAAAGTAACTGGAAAGGTTTTTAAAGAAAGTCCTATGGATCACATTTGCCATGTTTATGCCATCATTTGCTCCATTTTTACAACAGTTAATCCTTTAAACATATTATTGTTGGAGAATCTTCTGGTTCTATTCTGTATTGTCACACAGCATACCCCAAATTACTTGCATCGGTTGGTAATCATCTGCTAGACTCCTATTTAGTAGGATACTTTACCTGTTACCTTGTGTATATGGGGCGTCCTCCTTAGTTACTTGTCTGTAAAATGAAAAAACACTGCAGTGAGATAAGGTTTTATGATTTGAATTGCTTCCCAAAAGGTGCAAAATGTTTGATTTCACTAAATGAAATTTGCACTTTCTAAATGTGCAGTATTGGCTATGTATTTTCTAGTAGTTTTTTGTGGGTTTTTAAGTGTACTGTTTCCTTTCTCCTGTTTGTATCTTTAATACTGTGAGCTACTAATAATTTCAGTTGGATAGTACCCTGTTTTTTAAAAAAATAATTGTTGTGGTTTAAGCCCAGTTGGTAACAAAGCACCATGAAGCTGCTCACTCACTCGTCCCCCCTGGCCCCGGTGGGATGAGGAGGAGAAAATATGAAGAAACACTTGTGGGTCAAGACAAGGACAGGGAGGGATCACTCACCACTTATGGTCACGGGCAAAAGATAGGCTCAACTTGGAGAAGAAACAAAATCAATTTAATCTACTACAAATCAAATCAAAACAAGGATAATGAGAAGAAAACCAAACCTTAGAACACCTTCCCCCCACCCCTCCCTTCTTCCTGGCTCAACTCCAATCCCAGTTCTTTCTACCTCCTCCCTCCACAGCAGCGCAGGGGGACAGGGAATGGGGGTTGCAGTCAGTTCATCACACGTTGTCTCTGCCGCTCCTTCCTCCTCGGGGGGAGGACTCCTCACTCTTCCCCTGCTCCAGTGTGGGGTCCCTCCCACAGGAGACAGTTCTCCACGAACTTCTCCAATGTGGGTTCTTCCCATGGGCTGCGGTCCTTTACAAACTGCTCCAGTGTGGGCTTTCCCATTGAGTCATGGCCATCTTTGGCCGCCTGCATCCACCTGCTCTGGCGTGGGGTCCTCCATGGGCTGCAAGTGGGCATCTGCTCCACTGTTCACGTCCATGGGCTGCAGGGGCATCACCTCCTCTGGCACACCTCCTCCCCCTCCTTCACTGACCTTGGTGTCTGCATAGGTGTTTCTCTCACATTCCAATCCCCCTACTCACTACAGGTTCCCCTTCTTAAATCTGTTCTCCCAGAGGCGCTACCACCGTCACTGATGGGGTCGGCTTTGGCCAGAGGTGGGTCCGACTTGGAGCCGGGGAAGATTCTAGCAGCTTCTCACAGGAGCTACCCCTACAGCCCCTCCCCTGCTACCAAAAACCCTGCCACACAGCCCCAAAACAATAATAATAATAAACAAACAAACAAAAGATCCCATCCCTCTTTCAGAATACTGGAATTCTGGCAAGTGTAAAGACTTGCAGCAAACCATAGCTTTTCTACCATTCATTTTTAGGACCAGACTGACCAGATGCAGTCTGTTCCAGTGTGTCAGAAGTAGGCAAACTGAAGCAGAAAGTTTGTTTTGGGCTGCATTACCTATTTTTGACACTGTCAGCCAGGCCACCACTCTAGAGCATAAGCTCAAGAATTTTTTTTGTTGTTGCTTTTTCAGCTTCAGCATACTATCTGCCAAGCTCAAGGGAAGTAACTGAGATTCATGTTGGAGCCAAGTCCCTGTAGGTCTAGAGGATTTCCCCTGATACCAGAAGTCTTCTCAAAGTTTAATAGCAGTGCACCTGCAAAGCTATGGCATTCCTGTCTATTGTGACAGCTGGTTAATGAGACGTAGGTCCCAGCAGGAGAACGCTAATGAGCTTAGGATATGTTTGCCTTCCCTTCCTCCACTCTTGACTGATT
The DNA here is from genome assembly GCF_000737465.1 of Haliaeetus leucocephalus. Lineage (NCBI taxonomy): Eukaryota > Metazoa > Chordata > Aves > Accipitriformes > Accipitridae > Haliaeetus > Haliaeetus leucocephalus. The sequence goes on along the minus strand of NW_010972457.1, from coordinate 444,613 downwards.
CTTAAATGAATTATGAAAACCATTTTTCATTAAATCAGAGATCCAAAATTTCACAGCTGTTACGGCTGATTTCAGTTGGAGACAGTATTTCTTCTGGAGCAACAGGTTCCTGTAAAGATGGAATCTGTTTTAGCTGAAACCAAACTAAACTTAGATGACTTCCTGCTGTGGCTTGAAGGTTTGCTTTGGAATTTTAGGCCTTGTTTCCATACATGCACATATGAAACGCCATGCTAGACTGCATTGTCATTTTGTATTTGCTGATTTGATCACACTGCTCTCCAAAGGGACAAGGAGAAGGTTTTTCTATTTTTCTAAAGTTTCAGTGGATAGGATGGATGCCACCTAAAACATACACAGGCAGTCCTTCTCTAATAAGATTTAGTTTATGGATGCGTCAAGCATAAACTCTATTATGTAAAAGTTCAAGTGACCTCACTCAATAAAAAAATAGGATTTTAAAGATGTGGGACTTGAGATCAAACTGTCCAAGCCTATTTAATGTTTTTGGCCTTCTCTGAAACACTGTATACATCTTGAGACATATATTTTTGCAATGAATTTTGAGCTGCCTATGCATTGTCCCTCACAGAACATACTAAAAAAAAAAGTGTATATGGCACAACAAATGTGAAAGAAGTGTTCCTTTCTTTCCAGAGAGACTTTCCTAGCAAACAATCTGTGACAAATTCCTGATGGTTTCTGCAGATCCATTTTCTAGAATGAAGAGTTGTTTTCAGCCACATTCTAGAGGATGAACTGTTCTAAGACTGTTGTCTATTTTTTCTTTTCTTTTGGTTGCTCTTTTTCTGCCACCCAGAGTTAAGCAGACAACATTTTCTGAAATTACAATTAAGACAGTTTTGGCTGACAAATCCACAGTAGGTGAGCATTTGGAAGGCTATTTATTTGTCTCTCAGGCTGCATGTCCCTGATCATATAAGTGTTACTGGCAAGTACTGTGAGCAGATGCAGTAGTGTGAGAGTGATGGGCAGGGTAGTGGTTGCTTAAGTACCACGGACAGGGGCCCCTCCAGGCATGTCCCGACCATCTGTGTATCAACCTGTGGGACTTCCACCAAAGTGACTTCATCTGTCAGGAGTTTTTCATGTGGGCAGTTCAGCACGGCCTTGACCCTTTTGCAGGCATCAGTACTTATGATCCTTTATCACTTGATACTTCTGAAACACATGTTTTTCTGTGAGTCTGCGCCATAACATTCTTGGTGTTCCATAGCATTCCTGTCAGCAATTGTACACCGTTTTCTTCCATTTGACAATAGTCTTATGTGTGTGCTTACTCACCAGAGACTCCCCTCATGTCTAAGACTTAACTGTTGTCCTCTTTTTGTGCTCCTCATCTGATTTCAGAACGTTTCAAAGACAAACTATGAGGGCTATAATAACGCAAACCCTGACTTTCCTTGTTTAACACTTCATGGATTAAATTTCAATGCCGTATTCTTCCTAGTTTATTCCTGTTGCAGTATTGAAACTCTGTTTGAACCAATGAAGTACATCTGGGAAGAGACTGCATTGTTTTATCGGCAGAAGCAAATCAATGGTTCCTCACTTTTTTACTGTATGGGGAAATTCTGATCAGGACACCTCATTCTAAAGAATATCTGAATGGACCAGTCAGTGAAACCATTTCACAAGTTGGCTGGTCAATCACTTCTGCTAAATGAAGTTTAGGTTACATCATGGCTCAATTGACATCATCTGCTTACTTCAGAAACATGCCTGTTTGCAACCTACAAGGTGGTGATGTGATATAACCCACTGACATTGTCCAACATGTGTTGTGCTGCTTATGTAATCAAAACATGAAATTTGGGAAGGCGGTGTAAGAATCTCTATTTGAGCATCATAGATGCTAATCCTTGGCCCACCATGCAAGGTGGATATGGCTTGCTGGTTACCTGCACTGGGAACCTATCGATGCATTTTTGTAGAGTAGCTATTTACTTACTGTAACTGTGATTCTTGGAGGTGGTGTAGTTTAGCTGCCATGATTGAACCTGCACTGTTCTAAAAAAACGTAGGAATTTAGGCGTTAAATCATAAAGAAATGAGAATGGATCAAGATTGTTTTTATGTAGGGGACCACTAGGCAGTGTAGCACTTCTACATGATGCTGTTTTGAGGAATTCCTGTTCTTCAAACATATTTTTGTGTCCCTGAGGTGATGCCCAAAGGGGGTGCCCACTGGCAATTCTGTATCGGAGTTCCTGTTGGATAGCCATGACAAACTCATACTAATGCTCAGGTTGGTAATGATGGCAATGAGCTGGAGGGAGAGGGGGCATGTTTTGAATAAATTTAGGATGAGACTTCAGACAGGTTTGTCAATAAGCTTTTGCATTCTATCAGTGATCTGTCTGCAGATCTTCATCCATCCAGTTGCATGTCTTATTTAAAAATTAATTGCAAGTTTTCAGTGACACCTGTGTAGAAGCATTACATTTTTAGTTCCAAGCATTACACTAGTCTCCAATTTAATGATTTTATGCTATTTACCAAGTATTGTTTGGGGGAGGGGGAGGGAAGAAAAAAATCTTCTGTGGTTTGAGTCCTTTTTGTACCTCAGTCCATTGCTCTTTCACAACTTAAGCGTATTTAAAACTTGGCCAATCATATTTTAAAGGATAAGATTGTTGTAGAGGGATAACATTGTCTCAGCTGATTCCTTCCCCATCATAGGCTATAACTCCAGTTTTTTAGATGTCTGCCTTTTACCAGGAGTTCACAGTGAAAGATCCTCAAGATGATGGTGAGCTGCTTTTGCTTGACATAATAAAGCAGAAGTGTTGCTTTACAGAGCATTTTTTAAAAGAATATTTAATTTTTGCAAGACTTCTTACCTCTTTATTCAACAGTTCAGAAACGAGTGAAATGAAGACAAGCTGTGGGTGATTCTGGATGTATATACACTGTCACTTACAAACAGCTTAACTGCATAAACTGAATTGGCACACTTGATGCATTTGATTATTTATATGGGTACAAATGATTCTGAGAGAAACTTGGCAAGATGTCGAAAACTGATCTGTGCAAAATGAAATCAAATTTAGTGCGTTCGTGAAAAGTAGGTCTAATATTTTGTCATTTTTCATAGTGTTTCTCTCCTACGTTGCGCTGATTGAGCACTTCTCTAGTATATTTTCAGAGTCTCTGTGGTCTAGTTGACTTCTATGCTACTTTAGGCTCAGATACATATTCTGTGACAAATATTTATTTTGGTAATCTGTATCAGTAAACTTTACTTACTCTTTCTAGCTTGGCTTGTGTGTTTAGTTGTCTTTATTTTAATTGGATACAACTTTCTAACACCTGGGCATTGGTTAATTTTTACTGCTTTAATCTGGAGCAGAATAGTCTGAAGAAGGATGTTCTATAAAACTTTTTGCAAGGATCTTTTTGATGTTTCTCTTTTTCAACCTTCCCAGTCTTCCCAAAAGTTATTTTTTTTTCAGCTCATTTGAACAAAAAGCTTACATATGGTAGGACTTTTTTGTATTTGCAGGTTTCACTGCCTAATACAGCTTATTCTCAACTAGTCTCCTATCTGCCCAAATCTATAGTTGAATCTTCCTGAGGGAGGGACTGTGGTCCTCTAGACCCTTCAGGAACTGCTATTTGGAAGAATGGAAAACTTCTCTTGCCTAATGGACTGAAGTTAGATTTCTTGACCGTTTAAGGAGGTGACTGATTAAGACCACAGAGCTACCTCCTTAGGTGGCCGTTGCCTCGTTAGAGCAAAGAAGTGTGCCTTTCACAGTGGGTCCTTTGAGCATGTTCCTGTGTTTCTTGTTAAGCTGCTAATGTGGTGTCCCTCCTTTGACTCACTTGGAACTTGCGAAGTTTCTTTTGGACATGCTTCATTTTTCTGCTGGAACTGGTGCATCACTGCTATTAACTGGTTCTCTTCCTTCCTAAGTGAAGTGATGGCTGAAGCCCAAGCTCTGCTACTTCATGTGTTGACAGTTCCAATACTTGGAATTATGCAGAGGTCTACTGATTCTGAATCCTGGTAGCTATATGGTAGGACATGGCAGTTATGGAAAGAGAATTTTGGAAATTTAGCCAGCCTTCTTTATCCTTGCCAGTTGTTGTGAAAACATATTTGGATAGCTGTAAAAAAACAATGGCTAAAAAGGGAAAGTCTTTCCCATATTTAATCACTTGGAGAAAGTCTGTGTATTGATAAATACTTAATTTCTGAAAATAGCATTTATTTCCTCTGGAACTTAGTTGTATGATCATCTTCTGCTTGGAAGAATACATTATTTATTGAGAACACCTGCTTTGAAAAACTTAGGGTTTTTTATATAACTATGGTAAGAACTAGTTAAGCACATAAAAAGGCAAAATTATATTTGTGAAGAAGAGTCTAGTGACTACTTTTAATTTCAAAGGTGGCTAAGTCACTAAAATAAAAAGAAGCAGCTTTAACGGTTTTATGAGAAAAGTAGAAGGAGTAAAAAATCAAATGCTGTTTGGTTTCACAACCTGTTTTAGAGACAGCCACTAGAAATACATGTTGCCATTTGGATGTGGTAGTACAGATGATTAAATGGAAATGTGATGAGGTACCAACATCTCAGAATCATGTTGTATCATGCTGAAGCTACGATGGCAGCAGTAATTCTCAGCTTTTTGTCAGTACATGTGTGCAGAAGAGGATTTTTTTCTCAAGGGGAAGAAAACAGACTGCTTTTTCTTCCTATATATGCACAGAAAAACTTATTCCCCTGAAATCTGGGAGCCCTGTCTCGCATACATTCTGGGATGTGTTTGTAATGACCCTGAAAATGTAACTACTTACAATGGTTTTTTTGATTTCTGTATCTTCACAAGAGATATCTTTATAGGGCAACAAAAATCATGTATTGCTTCAAGGGTGTTAGCTTACTGTAAATATAGCAAACAACTTGGGTTGGGTTTGCCCAAGCCTAGTAGAAGTGGCAGTTTGAGTTATATGCTACTTTGAAGACACCACAGAATTTAAGCAGACTATCACTGAGTAAAGCAGAAAAGAGGTCAATATTCAATTTAAGTAGGATTAAGTACACTAGAAAAGCTGTCTTTGGATAAATAATTTCCCATCCTATAAGGAGGCAAACAATACCAGTGTAGACAAGCTTCCTCTTAAGCTCTGGTCTTATGTTCAGTCATCTTTCTGAAGTGTAGCCTCAAGTTGCTTTGGCCTTGTTTTTTTTTTTTTTTTTTTAAATTTTATTTTTATTTTGTTGTGTGGTTTGCATCTTCTATGGTAGAACACCCATTAGTGTAATAGTAGCCTTGCTAAATGCGTATGGAATTGTGTAGAACCTCTGGACTGTACAATAAAGTGAAGAAACAGGGCTATTAAATGGGCTGGGGAGGAGATTTCCATTGAGAACATTATTTCTGCTTTGGCTTTCAAAATAACATGGATTACTGGAGTGGGAGTATATGTTTAAAGGTAAAGCTGTAGCATGCAGAAGACAGGAAAAATCAGAAAGCAGCAGAGAGAAAGCAGAAGAGAGAGATAAGAGTATATAACAGCAGCAAAGAACAAGTGAGTGACTTTTCCATTTCAATTTTTATCCCTTTGTTCTTTTATTTTGACTCTTATGCTCTTCTTGTTTGCTAATTGTCATGAAATTTATAGTATTAGAAGTAAATTAAAAAAAAGCCCAAACAACAAACCAACCCCACACAAAACCCCCAAACAAACCCTAGGCTTTTAGTATATTGTATGCAAGATTAGTCTAGAGCCACAGGAACTGTCCTGAGCTACAAATATTGAACTTGCATTGATTCTTTTCTTTGTTTCCCTTTTTTAACCTTTTCTGGTAAAACATATCAGTTAAAAGTTGGAAGTTTCTTTCTGCTCACTCAGGTAACTAATAATATAGCTGATTTTCAAAACTGTCCTGGAAATCCAGTTAATTGTGACTGATTCTTAATGGCCTACATAGGAGGAAAAAAATGCAGGAGGAATCTTAATCTGGTGTTTTCTCATACTGGACTTGCGCTGTAGAGTTGGGGTGAAACGTGTGTGTGTGTATATATATATGTATACAGAGTGACTAGTGCTTTTGAAGAACAGGGTTGACAGCAAAGTCATGCAAAGCAGAATGGATTTAAAGTATAGTATTTGCTATAGGTAGAGCTGCTAGTGCTACCTGTACTTAAGGTTGCATGACCCTTTCCATTTTAAGGCTTAACTCTTAGTTACTTTTATAACTTTTGCCAAAGTTCAGTTCAGACAGATTTTTCCATGCCAGATGTCTGCTTTGGGTTGATTTCTTTTTTTTTTGAAAGTTCCAGCCAAAGCAGTTCTGTTCCAAGAATAAGGCTAGTGAAAAGTATGCTATTTTGCTTGTGTGAGAATATTCTGGTGTCCTTCTTTGATGCTCCAGTGCCCCCAAGCTCTGAAGCAAGGATTTGAAATTTGGCAATAGTTCAGCCTTTGTGTTGAGGATGTGCCTTTTGCCTCCCTGTAAAAATCCACCCAAATTTCCAGACCGGTTTACAAGGCTTTGAAAGATTGCCATTTGCATGGGCTTAATAGGAATTTCTTAAAACTTCACAGTAAGTTTCCTTTAGATTCTGTTCACACTGGGAATGCTCCAGGCAGAGTAGAGCTGCATATTTCATCCCACTTCTGCTAGGAATTGTAACGGCTGGATCTGGGTGCTGACATTGAACTAAAAGTGGGCAGTACTTTGTCTTATACCACCACTGCCTATTCCCATGTCCTATTCCTTCTCCCTGGTGAAGGACCTGGGCCCTCTGGAAAAAGAAACTGTCTCACTCATCTGAAAGAGCATGACAGATGTGGAGGAGAATAATTTAGGAGTATGTGTGTGTGTCTGGTTTGTACCATTCCTTTGGTCACAGAAAATGTGTGTCATACTGGCAAAATATTACTTCCTTTTCTAGTGGATGTTCAGATAATAATTGTTAGGTTTTGTTGTATTTAGACTTCAGTAGTTGAGTGGGTCTCAAGGTTTTAATCATTTTACTGAGCTATGTAGGCATCAATTTAAAGTTACTCAAAAAAGCTCACAGTACAGTAATGTTATTTAGAAGGAAAATATCAAGTTTTTTTAAACATTTAAGTCTAACTCAGACCTCTTGCACTTGATACATTGTAGTACAGTCTCCAACTTCATCACAAGTGTTGCATGCTTTGTCCAAGAAGCAGTTATTTGATTGGAAAGAGGTCTATTCTGAGGATGAGTCCAGGTTTTGTACAATAAAGGATGTGTATTCCTCTGTTACAGAAGTTGGAACATGTGGAGTAAGTGAAGCAGAGATTTCAGGAATAAAAAAAGGCTTTGTGGCTAAGACAATTGAATGTTGCTTGATGAATTGCGTGCAATCTGTGCTTAGTTGTGGTGGTTTTACATGTTGCACTCAAATAATTGTTTGTAGGTGGCTGCTCACACTGTGTGTTCTAGTGGCTGGTTTGAGAGCTCTTATCAACTTGCAGAAGTGCAGACCCTTAAAATTGCAAGTGAACTTGGTAGGAGCTAAACCTTATGTAAAATACTGTATGTTAATAAAGACAATAAAAATTGGGTTCAAAGTATGTGAAATCTGACATCTGGAACTAGGGAATATTTTAATCTAATTAACCTAATGCCTTGATTGCCTGTTTTACAGATGTAGAAATTACTTGTCCCATTTCTATAGAAAGGCTTGTGAAGAAATTGGTTGCCTTTGTAGCAGGACTGAAAAATAACATGCTATAAATAAAGCATATGACGATGTGCCATTGATCAGGGATGAAACAAAGCATTGATAAATATGTAATCAAAAGTTTATTTATGTAATAAGATACAAGTATCTTATTACATTAGTAAAATTACCTTTGCAACTCTTAACTTTCCAATGCTTACCTTTATGACCCTAATAAGGCTCTTAATGATGTGATTTTTTCTCTGTGAATTTAATAAGCATACAACTTCCTTTTGTACAAATAGTCCAATTTTGCCAATCCCTTGGTAGCTCTCTTGGTTCTGGAGGTGGAGTCATCATTTCAGTCTTTGCCATTTCTTTCCCAATAAAGCATGCAAACCTGAACTATGTTGGAACTGTCTGAAACCAGTGATGTCAATCTATAGAAAGTGGTATATTTTTTGTATATGCAAGTTTAATTAGCAATAGCCTTTTAATTCTCTTCTAAATCATAGCCACTTTACCTTCGTACTAGTTGAATAAAAGATTACTGGGATCCTCATCCTTTCTGTTCACTGTGGAGATGGAAAGTATACTTGCTCAAACCGTTGACTAATACCTCAGCATGATAAACTTCCCCTTTGTAAAGCCACTTCAACAGTACATATTTTTTTTCACTTTGTAAAGCCAGCTGTTACCTGAAGTTTCCTAGGCAAAAAAAGATTTTGTAAGTTTTTTGAAAGGGACAGGGTTACAAGAAATAAGTGAATGTGTGTTTGGAAGTGTCTAGCTCCCAAAGTGAAAAGATTTGCTGCTAAGGTTTAAGGAATTTAATGCTTTGGAAATTATCTGTTGGAGAGCCTGCAGCAGTGGAGAGTTTTGGGTTGTGGGGTTTTTTTTCTTTCTTTAAGGTGGAGGTGTGAGAGGTTTTTTTGTCTCTCTAAACTTATAGTTATCGACCTTTTTTTAACTTGTTTCTTGGGTCATTCCCTCAGGGTGTTTTGCTGCCTCTAAAACAGCAGATCTCAGATGGGTCTTTTGAAAGCTTCAGCAAAGGCAAGGCATTTGACAGGATGCTTGTCATGCAGTATTTTCAGGAGAAAGACGGGAGTTTTAAGCTGCTCAAAGCATAGATCTTCCTTAGAGGAACTCAGCTGCTAAGAACAGCTTTCTTATTTGCTTAGTTGTGTGAAATTCACTTGCTTGTGGACAACTGTTTTGGGTTTTGTTCCCCACCCCCCCACCCTGACTTCCGCGCTCTTCCATATGTGTGTTGAGCTGTGCTCTGAAGTTGGGCAACTAGCTTTAAACAAAAGCTGTTACCACACTTCTGCATAGCATCTAGCTTGATTTCAGCATGCTGATGTGTCAGTGATGTGGTTTAGAGTTAATGAAATGCAATTCTTTGCTTGCTTTGACATTGGTTTCTGTAGGATTAAAATTAAAAAAGGAAAAAAAAAAATCATATTACACTTGGCTTGTTGTATAAAAGCCAAGTCCAAATGGACCTTAGAATGTGATTAAATGGCTGTGCAGCAATTAATAATTGGCCAGGCATTTGTCCACATAGGTGAGATGAAGTCTGTGAGTTATCCTGTATTTTTTTCCTCTGTCACCTTCCTTTTCCTCTTCCCCAGGCCCCCTAATAATCTAAGGAATTTCTGAAAACCAGACTTTGTGTGGATTTAGTTTCCTATATAAGTCATTCTAGCATATTTTAGTTCAGAGTACCTAGATAAAACAATTTCACTTTAAGATGTATATTTTCTGTCATATTTTCTGAAGCAGTGTGCTTCAGTAACAAGATCCAAATAGTACTGCTTTGACTTTCTTTGATTTCTACTCAAGTCTATATTTTTTTAATGTTGATCTTTATTTGAAGGTTAAGGCACAAAATGAAGGGTAGGTTCTGAAAAGCAAAAGCAAACACAACTGTAGTCAACCAAATTAATTTGTATCCAATTACATGAGCAGTAAATTAGCTATGAGCAACTGTACTATTTCAGATTCATTTGAAAAAGTAACTAAAATCTGATTTGCAAGACTCTGCTCTATTAAACAGGTTTATGTGATCATTTATATTAAGTATGTTAACTGTTTCTGAATGTTTTGCTTTTTTTGTCTTGTTTTTGGCAGCAACTTGAATTAGTGGAACCAAGCGGCTGGATTCATGTTCCTTTAACAGATACTCATAAGAAGCCTATTCGCACGTTTATGATTCAGATTGCTGTTCTAGCTAATCACCAAAATGGAAGAGACACTCACATGAGACAAATCAAAGTGTACACCCCAGTGGAAGAGAGCTCTATTGGTAAATTTCCTAGATGTACAACAATAGATTTCATGATGTATCGTTCAATAAGATAAAATTTCCTACTGAGAAATAATAAAGGCATTTTTTTGATGGCAGTATCGTTGCTTAAGTACTTAAATGTACTTAAATACTTAAAGAGCAGGGTTTACTTCAGTGTAATTATATCTTTATGTTTATACTTTGTACGATTTTGAAATAAAGATAATCTTGTGTTACAGTATATTGTAGTCTGTAATTTTGCATTACTTTTGCTTGGAGTTTGAGTGCCCTTGTACTATCTGAGAGGAAAAAAACCTGGGCACTTTAAAAGAATGTATTTGTGACCAAGAATCAATAATTGATTTGATATAATACAGTTCTTTGGGGGGTGTGATTTTTTCCCCTAATGATTATGTATTGAAATAGTTTGTTCTATAGTGTTACTGTTGAGTCTTTTACCTAAAAGTTGCTCTTTTTAAAGAGCATTCTTCTTGAACAGACAAGTTTTAAAGACATTACCAGTAGTGTTTTCTCATCATTGCTTATGTTAATGTGTTGCACCCTTTTCTGTATAGGTTTTTTCTCCCTCTGCTTAATGACTGTCTGCATGGATTTAGCCTTCTTTGTAACTGTCAAGTAGATCATAGAATCATAGAATATCTCAAGTTAGAGGGGACCCAAAAGGATCATAGAGTCCACATCCTTGCTCCTTGCAGGACTACCTAAAATTAACCATATGACTAAGAGCATTGGCCAGATGCTCCATGAACTCTTGACAGGCTTGATGCTGTGACCTCTTCCCGGGGGAGCCTGTTCCAGTGACCAATAATGCAACGAAGATGACAGTGGCATGAAGAAAACTGAACCTTTCCAAATTACTCAATATAGTATATACATTAATATAGATATACTGAGTTTAGGTCATCTAATGTGATAGCTGTTCAAAACAGGAGAGTTAGGAATGCTCCAACATCCTACAATAACAGTAGGAATGAATCTGAAGGTCCAATGCACCTTCTAAAGTACTGAGAACTCAAGTGTGTAACACAAGGTGATCTCAGAGTCATAGCATGGAGTTTCTTTAATGTGTTTTGAAGTAAAGAACATTGCAAGGAAAATGTATGCTTTGTCTACTTGCTATGGGTAGGAATATATAACACCTCTACTAATGTCTAGTAATCTAATTACTAGTTATTTCACCTTTTAAAAAAATTAAGTAGATTTTAGAAAGAGAGGCTGTTGAAGTGTTTCTTTTAAAATGTTCAGTACTGATCAAAGCCGTTCTTCCTCCTAGCACTGTAAAAGTTGATGTTAAATCCAGACTAATCTCAGCCAAGGAAAACTTCTGACACTCTTAATAGTGAGCAAGGAAAGGCTAATAGTAGTGGAGGCTCATCAAACAATGACACAGCATCCTCCAGAGGAGAAAGAAGGTGAAATAGAGGAAGATGGGAAGGTTGTCAAAGAAGGATAAAGATTCAGCTGTGGAAATCCTTTATATACTTAATGAAGCTAGCTGTTGTTTGCTGAACAGTTTTGTCCTCTGGCTGAATTCTGTAGCCTTTAGGAGGGTAATTAAAATGGGCATTTCCTGATAATGAACCTTGTAGAGAAGTCCATGACTAGCCAGAGTTCTCTGTTTAAATGTGGATTCAGTCATTTTAGGAGCACCTTAATGGTACTTTACCTTTCCACATAAAGGGTGTATCAACAGCAGAATTCCTGTCCAGCAGAAGCTGGTTGAACTCATGCTTTTCACCAAGTCCATCAGTTCAGTGGATTTTATTATATAGTGTCAAGGAGTTGCACATTCCGATTCACTTATTTGAAGCACAGTTTGTACTTCTGATGTACCACTTCATTTTTTTTTTTTTTTCCTGTTCCTCCCCCCCCCAAAAAAACCCCAAACCAAACAAAAACCAAAAACCCCAATGCACACTTTGGCTGCTGTTTGGAAGGAGACAAGTCCTGGGAATCTGTAGTCTTCAGTGTGTCAGAGTTGTCAGCTTCTCAGTAGAAATGAATACAGTGCTATGTCTCTAAAAAGCATAAAGTCAGCAATTGACCAATTTGCCCTACAAGGTGGTTTTACAAACGTTAACTTCAGGGAGTGCTAAGAAGAGACAAGTTCTCAACTTGTTGCCAGCTTAAAGCATACTGGTTTTTTTTAATGATGAGCAAACAAGACTGCTTCTTCAAAGTGATGAGATAAAAAAATAATCAGATATTCACAAATGCGGCTTGCTAAGAATTACAACTCTGTGCCTAAATGTTAGGGTAGTTATGTGAGTATTTTGGCTTGCTTCTCCAAATCTGAAAGAGTAAGGTGTACTGGTTACAAAGACAACTGATCTTAAATAATTTTGATCCATGGAAAAAAGAGAGCTTTTATAAAACTAAACATTTTACAAGGTGTATGCTCAGAAAATACTTTTTTCCTATTTGTCAAATAGAAACATACAATCTTAGCATTGTTTTTAGCAAGCTGACTGCTAACTGAAGATACTTAAAGTTTAGAATTGATTTCAAGTCAGTGGCATGTTGGATCTAAAGGTTTTAGGAGAAGAGGGTGTATATTTGTATTCAATAATGGCCAATACTTTAGGCTAATAAAGGTTAAATGCTTCCCGAGTAACTTTTAACTGAAACAATGATCCGAGCAGTATGCTATAGGTATGTCCCTGTGTGAAAGATGTTTCAGAGGCTTTGGCTCTTTTCCTGTACCCTAAATCGCAAGACTTTCCCAGCAGACCCATAAATAATTTCCCAATTTGTTTTTACAAACCTTGTCTATGAAGACACATACCTTCTTTACACTGGTACTCTTCTCCAGCTGGAGACTGAGATGATAGTGGATGATTTTGTGTTACTACTGCAGCAGTATCAAAATCAGCTAGTTTATCGAATAGCAACTAATCCAAGAAACTTAACCAAGGGAGTTCAGAGTTGTTTGTTTCTCAAGCATTATAAAACTCTTTAGAGCTATATGCTGAGGGTAATGCTGTCAGGGAAGGGAGAGGTAGCCAGGAGACCACCTTTATTCTGTGATGGCCTATTGTGGCCATACCTTAAAATATTTAATAATTTATAGTCCCCTGAGACTAATGTGAAAAATGAAGGGAACTACAGAGATATTTATAAAAGCTAGTAAGGCATGAACTTTCTCTTTTGTTTAAGAATGAATTATAGAAAAATTCCAAGTTAAGACTCAGAACACTATCTCTAAAGCCTTCTTTGCTTTTTTGAAGATGCACTCTGGTAAGTGGATGAGCACTTAATTTACTTGTTTTCGGTTACAATTGATGGAATAGTGCTCATTAATTTCAACAGAGTAATGGGTTAGGTCCTTTTGCATATTGAATTACAGTTACTTTTAAGTCTTCGGTTTTCAGATTTTTGTTGTAGTCTGACTAGTAGTGTTACTTCATGATAACTTTACCTCAATCTTCTAAATTTTGCATTTTTTACATTTTCTTCACTTGCTAATATTAAAGAAAAAGAGAATTGCAAGTTGCACCCTGGCTGAAAAGTTGGCAGTTTTCTAACTTCAGGCAAGGTATAAAAGTATATCCTGAACTTTTATGTTTAATTGCAGTATCAAAAGCAGAATTATAGGGTAGATGAGAAATGAAAGGTAGGAATCATCTTGTTTTAACTTGTGCAATGTGGATTTATTCCCTGCTCTCCCCCCGCAAGCTGTAGCTGGAGCATTGTCCCTCTCTGTCAAAGCAGGCAGCAGTTTATAATCCTAAATGGACTTAATGGAAAACTAGAGTACCATAAAAAGGGATAAATAACAGACTACTAGTACATTATGTGTGAATTGCTATGATGAGCTGTGTTATATAGCAAATATCACTCCTTGATTACTGGATTGTATTTTCCATACCTTTTGTGTTGTCATCTAAGATGTTATTGCTAAGTAGTCTTTCTCTTCTTCTCTTGTATGAGAAACATCTGATAAATATTGAGTAGTATAAGATTAAGGTAGTATTGAAATAAATGAGACATAAAATGGAAGACGTATTTGTTCTAAGAAATCATGACTTGGCAGTGATCTGAATCATCACTTCAAATAGTAGTAATTTAAGATTTTTAAAACTTTTTTTGGAAGATATCACACTAGGCCTTTCTGCCTCGCAGAACAGAAATTTGATTCCTACCATAAGTGAAAAAGCCTTTCTTTTAATTAAACCTTGGCTTAATTCTCTTTGTAGACACTAAGAAGAGGGACATAACTGAGTGACCAGCATCTTGAGAAACTCCTGTTCAAATGAATGAGAGTAACTGTGTTTTGACTAAGTCATGTCTGTGTGTCTTCTCAGTACTGCAGTGTAAACAAAAAAGGCAGATGGCAGGAGAGGGAGAAAAGAGGTATTTGCTGCTCCTGGTTTCTAAAATGGAGAACAGCAAAACATTTATGTTTTGCTTAAGCTCACATAGGGAGTCTCTGGCAGAGCTGGAAGTTGAAGCCATATCTCCTTTGTCTATCTTCTTTCACTGTGAAGCAGATTTTTCAGATAATGATACTGTTTTAAACACAGAAATTGCATTATCGCAAAATTTGTATGTAATACCATTTAAAATTTAAACTATATTTTGGATTTTACTGTTCTAGTTCAATCTATAGGGGAAATGTGTGCCAACACTGTGTCTGTAGGTGCACAACTAAAGCTCTTCAGTTGCTGCCTTGGTGCTTGCTCTCATCTTCCCAAAAAGGCATAGCATACTGTTTAGTGGAAGAGAGATAAGCTACCTTACATTTCATATGGGATGCTTCACATGGTGTCAATACTAGCTTGCAGTCTGGCTTGAAGATCTGTGTACATGCCATTTTCCATGCTTTGTTTGGTGTAAATGTAGAATACTGGACTTCTATTGATGTAAAAAAAATTCTTTTTTTATAGCTACTCTGTACATTACTTAGACTTCAGATGGCTCTCACCCAGACCCTCAGTTACTTAGACATGTGTGACCTGCTTAAAGCATCACTTGCTATCTAATTCTGTAGTTGCCCTAGTCTTCACAAATAGGCATGCTACTAGGCTGCGGAGTGCTCTGAGCTCTAATTCAAGCTCAAGTTATTGATAACCCAACATGAAGACCGCCAGACTAGGTGTTTACTGTAGAGTTGGCATGTAGGTTGTTTTCTGAGAATCAAAGGCTTAATCTGACATAAACGAAGAGAGATCAAGAACTGAAGTGAGTCTTACTCTTGGGACTTGTTTTTCTTCTTCTGTGTTATAATAATTTAAGGGAAATGATTGAAACATGATTTAGGCTTGAAATCTGTTTATACACTAGATAGAGCACCAGATGTCCGGATCACTAGTACTGATTAGCAAAACCACATGAACTCGTGTGCAATAAATGAAGTGATTGAAGAGACTGAAGGACCATGGAGAGCTACTGGTTATTGGGAAGGCAAATCCTTGCTTCACCGAGTACAAAGTGACCCACATCTCTAGGCAGCAGGCCATTGCTTGAAAAATCCACACCTCTCCCAGAGCAATAGCCAGCTATAATTGTAATTGTCTTAAGGCAAGAACTGCAAGTGAAACAGGTGCTCAGGCAACTTATACGGCCACCTTGTGAAGTAAGTTAGGCTAGCTACAGGGTGCAGTGCCACTTGCAGTAAGTCAGGGTGACAAGCCTGGACCTAGTAATTGCAGCTGAATCACATTATGTCCTATAAAGAAAGAAGGAGAGTCAGAAGCTAGTGTAGTAAACTTCTTGGGAAATCCTGAAGACTTCACACATTGTCAACCATAAATATGTGTCTTTGTTTCAAAATGACTGGGGGGGTTTCTATAACTCCTGTTTTCAGGATGGATCTGGATTAGTAACACAAAAAGCAAGAGTTTGTTGCTGTGCCAGGTCTAACTGAAAGCATAATTGTTCATCATTGCTGTTACTGAGTTTTGGTATGTGAATGAATTATGGAGATTGTTTTTAGTGGATATTTTTCTTGAATTTACCATCCAGCTCTGCAGCTTAAGCGGAAGGCATCAGAATTCTTTGCGATCATCGGAGTGACCCCAGATTGACATCAGCACATACTTGCCTACATGGGGGAAGTGCAGGTTTGGGGCTCTGAAGAGTACATGGTTATAACATGCAGTAGAATGCTACGGTTCAAGAGCCTGACTTGTTTAATCAGTGGTAACCTTTGGGCTCTTATTCCTAAATTTTGTCATGATATGTAAATGGTTATTAAACACTGATCGATTGATTACAAGAACGCTTTGCATTCCTTTGCATGTATACACAAAAATAGCTGTTTATTTAATATTTAACTACCACATTATTTTACTTTAATTAAATGCAATAGGTTTTTGCCAGAGCATGAGATAATAATCTAAATGCAATTAAAATGTTCATAGTATTAAGAGTATGTACACTGCCCTCCAAAGATGGGATTGCTGAGGCTTCCAGGCAAAAGTATTGGGTGGTCTGCTGTTGGTTTGGAATACTTAAGTGTTCTGTTTTAGATCAGAAAGGTGTTAAGGTGCTTTTATAAAACTGTATAAACCATCATTAAACATTGTTCATTGAAGTAAATTTTAAGTAATCCTTCACGTGACATATTTGCTGTAGTTCCAGGCTGACATTTCAACAAGCTGTTTTACATCAGCCTAACAATTACCTGTGACAGTTTCTCCACTTGCACCACAGAATAAACATTTCTTGCAGCTAGTCAACAGTATTAGCGTGGTTTAGTTTAATGGAAGAGGGGAAAAAAACCCCCAAGTAATTAAGATGATGCTAATACTGGATGCTGCTAGAGGATATAATCCATATATAATTATATATGAAATGAGAAAGTAAGTTTGGGATCACTGAAAGCATTAAATATCTGAACTCTGATCCCACTGAAGTGAATTACCACTGTTAATTATAGTAGGGTACAGTTAAGCCAATATTTAATACATTAATTCAAGTGAATTAAATGGGATCAGTGACTTCCCATGTAAATAAAAACAGGCTGACCTGGAGCAGTTTTGAAAATTTCTTTCTCGAATGCTTCTTTCAATATACAAAACTCCTTTAGGAGTGAATTCCAGACACATGCAATGTAGCATTGAACATGTCATTTGTTGAAATCTTTTAAAATTGGAAGGTAAAAAGTCCTTGTTTAAGATGGGAATATCAGAGCTCTGCAACACTTAAGTTTTGAGATGGCTTATGGCTATAGATTCAGTTCTAGTGTTGACTGAAGATGCCTACCATCATGACACTGTTGACTGGTTATCTTCCCCTATCTTCAGGAAAGCCCAAAGATGACTTGGATCTGGCAACTGAGCTAACAGTGTGATTTCCCCATGCTACCCACCCCACCCCGCCCCCAGCTGATTTACAAACACAGTTTATATCGACTATCACTTGCTTTTGACTGAGTTAGGGATTGCTCTTCAATGTATGGGATGATTCACTTGTGTAATTGGCATACCTGAAGGGTAGTAACTGCTGGTGGGGTGGGTTGTGATGAGTGACTTGACTTACAGCTGAGGGTGGGCATGGATGCAGTAGTCTTGCTCTTGCTGTGTATAGAGCTAGGAGATGTGGTTTTAGCATTAGTAGTGTTTAAACTTTTCACTGCTACTTGTTTGAACTGAAGTTTGGCAGTTGAAGTAATGCAAGTTGAGAAGGAAAAGCATGGGGTTTGGGTTCTACAGAGAGCCTCGTACTACATATCGGTAAAAAGCTCACTGAGAGAACTATATGGAATTCCGTGCAATTCCTTGAATTGATTTTGGTTACTGAAGCCAAGCTAGTAAGAACAATTAAATTCTCTAGTTTTCATCAGTTTATTCTTTAATAATTAAGGGAAATAACTTCCAAAAGAAATAATATTTATAACTTGAGTAAAAAAAATTTAAAGCTAATGTAAATTTAGCTAATTAATCAATTCAAGGAAAATGAGATTTGTAAGAAAAAACTCATGTCCTCCTAACTGAAGGTGCTACTAAACTAAGAGGAATATTTAACAAAA
Organism: Haliaeetus leucocephalus; assembly: GCF_000737465.1. Taxonomy (NCBI): domain Eukaryota; kingdom Metazoa; phylum Chordata; class Aves; order Accipitriformes; family Accipitridae; genus Haliaeetus; species Haliaeetus leucocephalus. The sequence goes on along the minus strand of NW_010972457.1, from coordinate 426,653 downwards.
GGAGTTACCTAGGTTTCTTGAATATAAGACTGTAACATTGCCTGGGGGACAATATCTGGCTTACAGAATTGACCAAACAAAATAGCTAATAGCTGTTGCATTTCAATATTTACCATATTTTTTAGTGGAGTTTCATATGATCTGTAATCTGAAGCAGCAGAGGAGAAAGCAGTTCGTAAAATTGATTCTCATTCACCCTAGAACAAGTGTTATCATGACAAGCAATGAATTATGAAAAAGTAATGTCTAGATGTCTAGGCGTTTTAATTGGAAAACACGTCATGAAAGGAATTGTCTTGTTTTCTGCATTTGTGCGTTTCCTTTAAAAATGTGTTTCTCACTCTGTTTAAACTGATTAGAAACTTCAAGTAAAAGATGAACTATAAACTCTTACTGCTCTTTCACAAAGGTATTATTTGTCTGTTTTTCAATACAACCGCTTCAGGTTGCTGTCCTGCCAGCAATAACCATTGAAAATCAGTTGTAAAATAAATAAGTGTTCATTCTGGTGCTTCAGGGTAGAATCTAATCTTGGACCACACATCTTAAGAGAATTTCTACTCTTAGGAACAAATAAAACCACACAATCTAATCCTTCAGTTGTCTTTTAATTAATCCTCATGTTCTGTCTGGTATGATTTTTTTATTTTTTTAAATTTTTTTAATCTTTAAACCCAATGTCATGTTTAATATAATACCTACTACTAGGCCAGGATCTTGTGATAGCTTGTATTCGGTATTAAAGCTTGTTCTCCTGCTTTTAGTTAAGACTAGTCTTAAATATTTCAAACATTGTGGTGTATCTGTTTTGTCTGTTGCAGATATTATTTCCCATTATTTGACAGGTGACAGTGGAGAATTACAGCACTTTCTAAAGGTACGTTTTCCATTGGAAAACCACCAATGTGATCGGTAATTTAAAGGGGCAAAGATTTAAACCAAAATCTTAGTGCATGGAAATGCTTATGGGCTATTGTTAATCTTTTAGCAGAGCTATCTAATCTTTCAGTGAGTTATGTATACCTTCATTATGTTCTGATTTTCTGCCCTTCAATGTATTGAACAACCAGGAGACAGTCTTTATTTTGTGTTGCTTCTCAGCTAAGTCTCAAGCTATTCTATGTCTTCCTAGTACATAGATATGTAAACCTCAGTAGAAGCACATGTACCACATCTTCTTGCTGTATCCTACATACCCAATCCTACTGTATTTTCATACTTTTATTCAATGTGGTTTTTATAAAACCTTACAAGAAAGCAGTGATGTAGGTAACTAAAAAATCATTTTTTTTCCTGTTAGTTTTTGTCATCTTCCCTAAGCTCCCTTTTCTACCTCCAGTAGCAATTTGCTTTTGATTCTTCTCTGTCTGTGATTTTTTTTTTTCCTCTTTTCCTTTTTTTCAGATTTTATGAAGGCTTGTTATCAAGTAGTGGTACTTCTAAAAGGAGATAGTTTATCTGGGTATACCTGAAAAAACAGCACATGATTTGTCTTTGGTATTTACCAACAAAGTGTTTGTGTCATTCCTGGCTCTCTCAGAAATACTGTTTGCTGAGTATATCATTCCCATCAAATATCTGTTTAGACTGCTTTCCTCCAGATACTGTAGTTTTCATTTCTTCCAGACAGAAGAATTAATTGTGCTCTCATGTTAACATAAAGCGAGGGCAACTCGTTAAACCAGTGGAACAGCGCAAGTGAGGAGAAAGTCAGGTCTTGCATATTAAATGAAAAAAAGATTGATAAAACTATCTTGCAAAGGTTGCAATGACAAATAGGTTTATCTTGTCAAAACTTAGGGTTATCTACATTGTTTGTGCAATCTTCTTGTTCCCATAAATTATGATGAAGTCTTTATATAATTATGTATTCTTTTTTCCCTACCTTGTTTTAGGAATGAATCAAAATAGCATAGTGAAAGGACTCTGTTACTTCTGGCTCATCTGGAAATTTGAAAAGTATACAGTGAATGAGGTGAAGTCTTGCAGAAAGGGAGGACATGGTCTTTTGATTAAGACAGATTGCTGTTCTGGAAAGTTGGACTCCATCTTTAGCTTCTCACACAATGATTCTAGCAAAGTCACTTGAATATTTTCATAGGTGATAACTAATTGTCTGTTTCTTGGAGGATTTACTCTGAAACCCCTGGTTCAGATTTTCTAAAGTATTTAGTGTTCTTGGATGTTGCTGAAGGCAGAGATTTGCTTGCGTCGTCCATTCTATTCCAGTAAAGAGTTGGCCTATTTAAAAAAAAAATTAAAAAAATCTTTGATTTAAAACCAATGTAATTCACTTACACTGGGGACAAAAGCTTGCATTCACTTAGTCCATTTCTCTGGCTTCTGGTGGCAGCCCTAAATTTCTTGCTCTAGAAGCAGGCATCTCTGCACCCTGCTTCACCCAGCTGCGGTGCTCGTTTCCTTCCCAGTCTTCCAAGTGGGCCCAGACTCATCTCCAAGTCTGAGTGCTTTCCCACCCTAGCCTTTAGTTATCTACTCGCTCCTGTTCTCCTTCCCCAGAGCTCTCATCTGTCTCTGTCCCTTTCCCAGGTTCACTGTTGCAGCATTTTGTATCCTGTTTTGTCCTAATTTTTCTCACCCAATACCCATTTCCTCAGTTTCCCCCCCTGAATCCCCTAACCTTCCCACTTCCCCCCCCAATCCTGAAGATTTTCCTTCCTTTCCTAGCTAGTACCAACTAATGCCATGTGCTTCCTCCCCATATTGTATAATACATATTCTGCCTGTGAGCTCTCTTCCCATCCTGCTGAAGTAGCAAGATGATGAGATCATTGAGAGCACAGGGGAGAGATTTTTCTGGTTTTGGTTGTAACACTCAACGCAGCCCAAGGATACAATACCTGGAAGCAGCTATTATAGCAAAAGGTTGATTTTGCCCTATAGCTTCACACCAGATCATGTTCGGGATTGTTTTGTGGGGTGCGCATTTTTAGGCTTGGCCAAAATTGGGCAGACTTTCATAAATGGCCATAGGTGTATCTTCTATTCTCTCTCCTTTCCCATCTAATTTCAGAAACTCTACTGTAAAGCATTAGAGTGCTAAAAGTTTCCAAATAAAAGATTGTGAGAGCATTTCTCTGAAATGGCTGAATAGTTTTGGCTGGAGTTTTCCAAAATAAATTCAGCCCAAGGCAGACAGCTGGTATGGGAAATTTCAGCTAGAAGAGTTGCAATCTGGCTAAGTTTTAAGAAACTCAGAAAAGATTTGTGAGGGAATTAACCCTGGGTAATGTTTCACGTTTCACCAAATACTGTCTTGTGGGCGATATGCTTTGTCACTTTGTGTGGACCTTCCCATTTAGTTTAAAATTTGTTTTCTATAGTAACTAGCTAAGCTTCAGTACAGTAGAAGAGCTATTTTTATTTGGGGTTTATAGAGTCAAAGAGTTTTTAAAAGAATTTGTTTGCTTCCCCACACTGGTTGAAGTATCTTTCTGTATAGGTGTAGTCTGTCACGGGCAATTGTATTGGAAATATCTTCGTTCTTTTATACTTGTTTATAGCTTACACCAGGGATTCGTGCTAGAGTAGCACTGTCACAGAGCTAGCTCTCTTAAACGGTTTTAACCTACCACTGTCTGTAGCACCATGCTGTGAATCTGCTTCCCTAGTGTGCAGTCTGTATGGTAATAAAAGAAGCAAAGTACACTCCTCCTGCCCAGTTCTCCTTAACTACTTGTGTGAGCCAGACTTATTCATGCTCTTGTTTTTCAAGCTCTGTCATTATTAAACTTTTCTTTCTTCTTTCTTACACCCATCCCCCCCCCCAGCTTTTCACTGGGTTTCGACCCAGGCTTACATTCATTACTGCAGGCCTTTTTGGGCTAATTAATGGTTCTTGATTCCTGGTGTATGGCTGTGACCTGCCCAATCTATTCAAAACTGTTAAAAAGCCAGTATCTTCTGTCATGCAAGGTTGTCTTTGCTAGATAGATGTTCCAACCATCTTTATTGTCTCAAAGTACAAACATCATGTACTTTTATCTATCTGGCCTTCCTATACAAGACTTAATACTGCACATCAGGGCTATCGGGAGTTTCTAAACTCTGAACCCCCTAAACCCAAAAGCTCTGCAGAAGGCAAGGAAGTACTTGACAAAGACAAATCTGATCATACACAGCCTTTTTGTGCTCTGGTGGTCCTGAAGCCCTCAAACCAAAATGAAAGCAGCCAGAAAAAAAAAAAAAAAAAAGTCAGTTCACCCTGGAAGATAATTAAGGCATAGAAAGTCTTTCCCCATCTATTTCCTGTTAGCTCCTATTACCATCTGGATGGGTGAGTTGGGATAGAGGAGTGCTACCTCAAGACAATCTCTCCATTGAATGTAATTTCTTGTTTCACACACCTGTTAAAAAGCAGTCTGCTAAAAACTGAGCACTCTCAAATTAATTGATTCATATCATGAATACAGTGGAGTGATTAGAGATTGACTTTATTTCTTTTTTTCCCTCAATGTCTTTTTCAGTACAAGAATGAGAGGATATCAAGTTATGTCCGGAGCTGAGAAGTTCAAAATAAATAAAAGAATGTTGTTCTCAAAGCTGTATTTAAGCTGTGTAGCTCCTGACTACAGCGGGTGGGAGCCATGTAAAGCTTGCACGGTTTCTAAACATGACTGAACAAATTCATGGGAGAAATGTCCACTGAAGATTATGAAATACAAAAGACATAGGCCATAAATTGTTAGCGATTTCTATAGTACTGGGTGAAATACCATTTCATGCTTGTCCTCTTACACTCTTCCCTAGGTATTTGCTTGCTGCTATTGGTCTATACCAGTTCCTTTTTAGGAACAGGATGGTGTCAAGCCCTAGCAAGACCAAAGAACTTTTGCTTGGAAAAGGTGGAAGGGATAAGGGAAGCAAAAGCTTGGAGAAATGAAGTGACTACAGGGGACAACAAATGTGATGAAGGGGTGTTGGGTCCAAAGTATCAAAGCTGGAAAAACAATGGAGTGGAGGGTACGCTGTTCAGAGCACCCTCCAGAGCACTGGGAAGTGCTTCAAAATATCTAAGGACCCGGTAGATACTTCCCAGGGGCTTCTATCAGGGACAGGTTGTTGAACTAAATGGACCTTGTGGTTTTTCTTGATGCTGCCATTCGTACATTCTTCAGTGGTTTAAGTTCTTGAACGTTTGGCTGTTGGCAAAATTTGCTCAGAAGGTGAAGCCAGCTGAGAGTAGCAACATTGTGATTTGAGAATTAAGCACTAAGCAAACTTTAGAGGGAGGAATGCATTTAAGAAAGGGGGGGCAGAGAGGAAGACCCTAACTGTTTTCTCATTGCAGTATACTGAGAAAATGTTTAGACTGTGTCCTGGTTTCAGCTGGGATAGAGTTAACTGTCTTCCTAGTAGCTGGTACAGTGCTATGTTTTGAGTTCAGTATGTGAAGAATGTTGATAACACTGATGTTTTCAGTTGTTGCTCAGTAGTGTTTAGACTACAGTCAAGGATTTTTCAGCTTCTCATGCCCAGCCAGGGCACCTGACCCAAACCGGCCAACAGTGTATTCCATACCATGGGACGTCCCATCTAGTTTAGGAACTGGGAAGTGGGGGGGCAGGGAATCACCGCTTGGGGACTAGCTGGGTGTCTGTCGGCGGGTGGTAAGCAATTGCCCTGCGCATCATTTGTACATTTCAATCCTTCTATTACTACTGTTGTCATTTTATTAGTGTTATCATTATCATTATTAGTCTCTTCTTTTCTGTTCTATTAAATCGTTCTTATCTCAACCCAGGAGTTTTACTTCTTTTCCTGATTTTCTCCCCAATCCCACTGGATGGGGGGGAGTGAGTGAGCGGCTGCGTGGTGCTTAGTTGCTGGCTGGGGTGAAACCACGACAGACTGATATATAATCTTCTTAGTGTTATGTTCTGTAAAATTGGCAAGAGCTTAGTTCTTAGTCTGAATGCTATGATTGTTTTGAAATTTAAATAATAAACAATTTATATATGTATATATTTTAGCTTAAAATCACATTTTGTCGGATTTGGCTGTTAATAAAAGCTTATGGTGGAATCAGCACTCTGTCCATCCAGTGAAAATATGAACAGGACCACACAAAATGCTTCCACTGTGTCATTTCTTTTACTGCTGTTCCATTAAAATAAACTCTGTGCCACAGAACTTACTTGTCATTTCCCACTTCTCAAAAACATCACAAGTAGTCTAATTTCTAAAGCTTTTCCACTTCGAGCTTTGGTATCTACTTGACGGTATTTGCAGCAGATCCTTTTATATTCGTCCCTGCCATTCCTTTTCAACCACATACATTACTGGATCTTAAATGTACTGTATTAAATGCAGTTTTTGGCCAGTGCTGCTTACAACTAAACCTAGGCTAGTCAGATAGTGTCATATTCATCTTGGTTTCTGTCATCACTGATTCCAGAAAGAAAGTGCTTTTGATCTTAATCTATGTATTCTTCTGTCCATGTCTACTTTAGCGTTTACTGAGATAAATTCTTGAATTGTATCTTCTTCTGGTTACAGTATGTTTCATCTTTTTCTCCTGGATTTCATAGTTTACTGAGCTGCACTGAAGTAAAAAGTAAGAGACTTTATGGGCATTTGTTGGACTGGATAATGAGCTTATTTTGCTTGTATGCTTGTGCTATCTCTTATAACATGGCCCTGTGACATTATCACGTCTGCTGAGCTTTCGTAAGTCATAAAAACCACGGGTGTATTCTTAATCAGCTTCCTTGATTCAAAACTACTTTTTGTTTCACTTGACAAGGGGATTTCCACCCTCCCACCCCCCACCCTCCCTTTTAACAAAGTGTGAGAGTCATTCTTTAATGTGTGTTTTCAGTACTCATGAGGTTTTTCTAAGTTACTTTTCTGAAGGCAAGTGCATAACTAGGATTTGTTTAGAAAGCAGAGGAACCGGTTTAGTAGAGAAATATTTTATAATTTCTGCTTCATATGCATGAATGAAAATTCACAAGCTTTCTTTGAATGTCATCTTAAAACTCAAAAATGTAGGCAGTGATACCTTCAAATCACTAATGCCCAGCAAGTAGGGAACGGGGACTCTGGAGGTTTAGGATGAGTTGTCATATGAATTTATTATTCAGTACCACCAACTTTGGTATTTCCTTTGGCATTGTATCACCTTCAGAGTAGGTAGATGGAATTACTAAGATGCTCTCCGTAAGACTCAACTATAGCATCATGATTCAAAGATGGTCTCCCAAATGATAGGAATACATGAGACTGGTGTCCTAATAGGGCTATAGTTCTGTTCTGGTAACAGTACACAGTAAAACATTAGATGTGCTGTTAACATCCTTAACAAAAGGTTTTGATTCAAGCATGATTCAGGATTCATTTTAGTTTGCAAATCAACTTACTTTATCTCTTAAAATCCTGGAATCAAATAACAGCACTCACTTGCTCCTACAGTTGAGGAATACTCACAAAAGTTTGTTACATTTTTCTATGCAGTTAGTTTCCAACACCTTCTCTTAGTTTACAAGGGTGTGAATAATCTGCATTTACTTGCACTGCCAGTAGTGTTCACAAGCTGGCAGGCAGGTAATACTAACTCACAGAGCTGTGCTTGAATGCATCACTTCTGCTATGCTCTTGCCCTCCACTGTGCCAACAGCTGAGAGAGCTGTGAGTTTTCCCTACACTCACATCTTTCTGGCTCATTGTCAGTCAAGCCATGCCAATTGCACCAGCCAGGAAAAGCATATAGGAAAAATAAATTTGTCATAGGAAAAGTACAGAAAAGTGATTACTTTCATGCAAGACTACAGTGAAGGCACTGTTAGGCTACACTTTGCTAATGCTGAAAAAATAGCTTTCAAAATCAGGGGGTTTTGTCAGGGATGGTGTGTTTGAGGACACTTCCACTCAAAGGGTTAGGACCAAAACTTGTTTTTTAAAAATGCTGTAATGTAAACATTTTTAATAACTCTATGAGTGGATAAGACAACATGATATCATTGTGCTGTATCATTCTCAAAGACTTCTGTGTAAATAATAGTAAAGGGATGTGCTGGCTGATACACAAGAAGATACAGCAGATGTGTGTAATGAAAATTATGTTTGATGATGAACTGCACTTTCCACAGTGGTTTATTCATTAAGTCTCCAAACATAGCATTTTTCAGGTTATTTATATTGTAATATAAAATAATAGGAAGTAAAACAGTTGCTGAAGTACACTTGTGATTGTTAAAGAAACTCAGCAGACTTTTGTTTTTTAATCTTCCCTAAACACACACTTACCATTTCCTCTTGTTATTATAGGGAGGGGAAATCAAGCTGGCTCCTTTCTGTAGAACTTAGCTTCTAATTACAAATTACAGCTTTAGGATTTGTGTGATTATTTTGTGTCTAATTCTCCCAGAGAACTTTGCAGGACCATGCGGAAGGCACTGAATGCTTCATCTTACGCTTAAAGTTGCTTAGTCTTGGCATACTAATCTAAATAACAACAGTTTGCTTTTTTTTGTTACTCATAAATATTTAGCAGAATCAGTCTCACGAATGTCAGTAGTACAACTAAAATTAACATTAAATAATGCACACAATATTTGTCAGAACTGTCTTAAAGGACTGTTGCAAGTACATCAATTACTTAACTTAAAGAATAAGGTCAATCTCGTTAATCTGTATTTAATATATTGTATTGACATATCAGAGACCTAATTTCTAGCCTGCGCTCAAGACTTACTTCATGTGGCAGAGATGGCTATTGAGTAGAAAGTTCTTTTTATTGCTCTGGAAATAAGGAGTGCAGGTCATAGAATGGCGTCAGATTTTCTGAAGTCAAAATGTTCAGAGAATATAAAACGTGCTGAACATTACAGGTGCTTAGCTTTGACATTTATGGACAATCTTGTCAAAACTTGCAGAAACCGACCTGTACTGAAACCAAAGACTATATTTTCCATTCTGCTGAGGAGGTTTACAATACCAAGAACACTTAGGAAATAGGAGTTTTCATGGGAAAAATATTCCCTACGTGACAGAAATCTAACTAATTCTGCCTTCTCTTATACCTGCTATCTCCCTGATCCTGATATAAGGTGAGGAAGGGACTATGACGAGAAACCCTTGAGTAAGACAAGGGATCAGTGCTGGTAAATTGCACCATATCAACCCTTTCCTGACATGAAATGCCTTATCAGTTTTAATCTAATGATAGAAAAAGAGTGAGTCACCTGTTGTTCCATTAGTAGTATGTGCATAGCACATATGAAGCTATATATCACTTATCAAAAGTTACATATGGGAAATAAGAAGCCAAGAGAAAAATAAATTAATTTCTGCAATACAAAAATATAATTAACTATAAAAGTAATAAGAAAAGTAATATGAACATATTTAAAGTAAGATACTGTGAAAGGCAGGCTATTACCAGTGTAGTTTATGATAGTCTTTCTTGAGGAGAGGAGACAGTGCTCATTCATTGTCAGGGTCACCATCCCTGGAGGTATTAAAAAAATGTATGGACGAGGCACTTCAGGACATGGTTTAGTGGGCACGGTGGTGTTTGGGTTGATGACTGGACTTGATCTTAAAGGTCTTTTCTGACCTAAATGATTCTATGGTTCTATGATTCTATGCTCTTCTGGCTTCAGAAGATAGGAAGAAACAGAGTTTCTATTAATGGCAAATCAATTTTGTTCAGTTGATCAGAGGATCTTGTCTCGGTGTGCTTATTGTGCATGGGAGGTGAACCTAAGAATGCCAGAAAAATGCTCTGTTTTGCTAGATTTCTGATGGCCCTTCAAGTACTTTCGTTAAAGCTATCTCTTCTCCTGTGATAATTCAGAACTTGGCAGAAATGCTATATAAAGTAGGTATAACAACAGCAGATCAATTTCTCCATCTTTTGGAATGTAGTTTAGGTGAGCAAAATTCCAAGAGCTACATGTACCAGAAAACCTGCAATGATTTTTCACTGGGCTTATCTGAGCCCTGTGAAGCCCCAGGAACTTAAGTTATTCCTATATCTATGTGAAAGCTCTGGCCTAGATCACAAAATCAATTTAGAGGCTTAAATGTTATCTAAGAGCCATCCTCTGTTTCCTAATACACTTTTTTTGATCTTCAGAATGCCCACTCTGTTATCTGGCTGTATCAAAAAAACACAGGACCTGTATTTTCACTGGTTCATTTCCTCTGGATATCTATGGAATCACCCACATCTAATTTTAATTAGTAATTATTATGAGTCACAGGTGTGCGTTTATGAAAAAGAGTAGAGGAAAATACTCTAGTCTAGTTGTTTGGGCATGTCTCTAGGAATGGGGAAAAATTGTATTCTCTTCCCTGTGCTGGCCCAATGAATGTTTCCTTCAAGGGAGTCAGTTTAACATGAAAAATCAATAAACTATTTTCCGTCCTTTGCTCTCCTGATTCTTGCATCCTGTCTGACCTGCTGTGCAAGTGATAGATATGGATTCAAATCACTCTGGATCAGAAAGGTTAGTGAACTCTGGCCTTGCACGTTGGTGGTGGGTGAGGGTGAAAGGCGAGGGAATTCCACTGTCCAGTCAAACCCCAGGGCAGGGTCCTTCTCAAGGATTGCCCCTTCCTGTAGCCCAGAGTTAGGGGTGTAAGAGCATATCTACACTTCAGACTCTGGGCTGGCTCTGTCTGCACACCAGTCCTGAAGTTATCAGGACTGGAAACCACAGTGCACATATTGGTGGTGTAGATTTGCTGGCTGGAATTCTGTTAGCGCTGTGTAAACATACTCTAGCTTCAGGAGAAAAGCAAATCCATCTCCAAGGCATTTGCTGTAGACAGGTCTTACACAGTTCCAAGCTCAACTTGCTCCCTTTGAGGACTCTCTTCTGAAGTGCCTGCCTACTACAAAACATTGCAAAGGGAACTGAGCCTGGGACTGTGGTTTTCACTGGGTGGCAAAACAACAAAGTTTTGGGAGCTGTTTCAGTGAGTACCTTCTGTGATATAGCTCTGTTTCTCTGTGAAAGCTCTGTGATGTTGTATCTTTATGTTTGTTGTGACTCAGGCTCAATGTCGTTGTCTTGCAAGCTCTGGTAAGCTGGGAAAGGGAGACCAATTTGAATTTTCTTGACCCTGTTTTGGTTTAGAGCCCCGAGGAAAGGTGATGTTACTACAGTGGCAAGTCAGCCCTCATCTAGAAATGAGCAGAAGACTAAGCACAGAAGATCCTTCTCAAGGATGGATCTTGGGGATGGTCCTCACAGCCCTATTTGTAGGAGAAAGATATGTTAAAAGGGAAGAAGGAAAGCCCTGTCATAATGTGACTCTACAAAACTGTGCTGTGAATTGGAGTGGTAATTTATGGGCCATGCTATTAAAATGTCTTTTAATAGAGTTCATATATTTCTGAGATCACATTAACAATGGCTGCTTCTCCTGAACGGTAAGCAATACATTCCTCAACGTGAAATGCCCCACAAATGGATTAAGTACAGATTATGAGTTTCATTTTTTACTCCCCTTTTTTGGAAATAATCCTGATTTCTCTTTCAAATTGGCATAAACAGTTTCTTGAGCTGCTAGCAACTTTTCAGCTTACTCCACCCTCTTTCCCTGGATTTCTCATGCTTCTGAAGGGCAGTGGGAGTACAGTTAGCCGTTTAATCACCAAGTATGAGTCTTTTAAGCCCCTTGCTATATGAGGTTTTGATGTAGATAGTTTTTTTTCTTGGACCAAATGGGCTAAAAAAGCTTGAACTTAACAACTTACCATCTGTCCTGGCTCTTTTACGTACAAATAGAACAAGTCTCTCAATAATTAAAAAACCCACTTTCTTGCTGCAGAAGACCCAGCTGACTGAGATTATACGCTTGAATCAGTGGGGATTTAGCTGCATCACTCATACAGAATTTGGTGCATCAATACTACTTAGTCTAATTGATATGAATGAAGAATTCAGAACATGGACTTACATTTTCTTTGTTCACAAGTTTGTTTAATATCAATAAAGTTTTGAGCATAATTGGTATTTGGATGAGCTTCTGTAGTTGTAGATTTTTCTCATTCCCACTTTCAACACAATTATTCCAAATCTCTAGTCAGACTCTCATCTTATAGAGGACTAATATTACTAATAGCTGGAGAATTTTTAAATGTTAATTTCCTTACATACCCAGCAGATATTAGGCCTGCTGATATGCTGCTGGACACTACTGTGGCATACTTTATGCAGCTATAAAAGCTAGATAGATAATCTCCTACGTGTGTACCAGAGTGGCCCCTGCATCACCTCTTCTCAAGTTCTGGTAAGATTTGTTACTGGTGAAAAATGAGATGGTGTGGCATACAGGCACAGCAGTCACCAGCTGCCGAAAAATTACTGGTGGTAGGTGGAGTGAGATTGAATACTTTCTATTTAAAACTAGATTTGCTTCCTTTCTTCAGTTGTGTGAAGCACTGTTCTCTAACAGTTCAAAATTTGGGATTTGGATTAACTAGAGTAATGACCAGTTGTTGAAACTGCAAGACTGAGCTGGTGATGCTACCAGAACTCATTTTCTCCCAAGAGGGCATGTCCTCAGCTAATATAAGCTGACATACTGCCATTAAGTCTAGAATTTGTAATGTTTCTACTGCTTAGAAATAAGAAAGCAGAAAGAGATGTTAAAAAACCCCAACAACTTTAATAGAGATATCTAATATTCTACAGCATTTTTTCAAGCTGTAAAATTTAATAGACTAGTACATTATTCTGTGGGGTGGTTATCTTCCTTCCATAGTCTGTGAAGGAATAGCATTCTCCATTTTAAATATAATTTCAAAGAGATTTTTGTAGAATCCTTCCAAAACTGAGCAGGCAGACCCTAAATTAGAGTTCATAATTCATTTTGTTCCTGTTGCCTGTCATAATTGCTAACTTACAAACAAACCAACGTCATTAAATATTAATTTAGGATTTCAGTTGACAATCATAGTCATGGAAACTTTTTGGCGGGGTGGTGTAATGATAGAGATACAGGATTGAAGACACCTTTTAAGTCATCAACTCCAGTCCTCACTTCTCTCTTATATATGCCTATGGAAGTATGTTAATATTATATATACTAATTTAGATAATATCAATTTATACCTACTTGAAGGAGTATTAAGCTAGACTAATCTTCTCACAGTTGATACCAGGTTTACACTGGTATAATTATATTGATTGAAGTGGCTTCATTGACTACAACAGAATTACTATAATTTGCAGCAGCCAAGGAGATCAGGTACAACAGTCATACTTTGTTGTGCTGCTTATTGCACACCAGTGGAACAAGATTGGTTACTGAGAACAGTGATTCATTTCCTCCAAGAATACTGTAAAACGTCTTTTGAACTACATCGTGTGATTTCTACAATTAGTAAAATACAGTTTCATAAATGGCATTTACTTTAATAGTAGGACACCAATATTAGTACATAGTCTCTCTTTGCTCTTAAAAGCACAATAAAAAATATTGCTGACTGATTTTCTATATGTAGCTAAAGTTATTTAGTTTGAAAGAAATCTACACATAGTCTATTCTCTGAAGTTAGTTCTGCAATCTTAATAGGGTGCAAAATCTCTCACTTAAAGGAGATTAAACCCTTTAAAGCAAAATGTATTTTCCTTGAATATCTATGTATTTGTTTTTATCTTTGATGTAACATTACTTTTCAGGGTTTTTTTCTGGCAGCTCTGGTGATGTTTTATGATTAACTTTAGCATTACAAATGCTATTTATACATTTTTCAATATGCAAATGGTAACAGTGTATACTGCGCTCCTATGAATCACTGGAGTATGCATTGCTCCAAGATGCAACTCATTGATAGTCTATCTTAGAAAAAATGAACACATGCTTGTGTTGATAAATATACGTTAATCATATTTTAGCACACACTCAAACATCAATTATTTGTACTTTTGCACTCTTGAGAAAATGTTAAGTTAAAGCTGAAAAAAGGTTTCTTTCTGACGTCATTTGATGCATCTCTCTAATGACTGGGCATTTGCATCATATGCCTCTACGCGGTTCTTGACAGAAGGTAGAAAAAGTTCTGCAAACGTTTTGAAGTGTGCACTAACTGGTAACTTGTGAGAAAGACTTTTAAATTGACTACTCAGGGCTGAGCCAGGAAGTGGGATAAAATGATATTGAAAAGAAAAATTCATCTAAGCAGCTCGTTTCTACATTAGAAAAATATATTAACATTTCCATCAGAGGCTTTACTAAAGATGCCATTTTACTTACATGGGATATAAAGAACTTACTGAGCTTGCACTGAAAGTTTTAAAAAGTGGCCTTTCCAACAGAAAGTGGAAGTCAATGACTAATTAACTTCAATTTAATGAAATAGAAAATACCAGTTTATCCACAGATAAGAGAACACTGTGATTGTTGTCTGTTAGGAATGTTAGCAATTCTTTGAGATAACTTGAACATACCTTACTACAGAATTAATTAAGATGTAATAGTTGTGTTGTGCACCAGCTACCCAAATCTTTAGAGCCTGATCTGTCTCACGCTGAAGCTAACATAAGACTTCTCAGCTGACATGAGGTTTTAAATTAAGTTGCTGCGAGTTAAAAGTTTTGAACTATACTTCTCATAATTATTTTATATTTATTTAATTCAGACCGCTCTCCTTTACAGGACCATAATACATTCGTGATCTCCATTGAATTCAGGGGGAATTTTTGTATTGCATTATCTGTTGACTGCGACTTTATATATATCATGATGAACCGTAAATCTCCTATTTCCTGTCAGGAAATAGATCATTGTAAGTTGTTCTATAGAACTATAAGTAGTACACGAGCTGCAAATTGTTTTTAATGGTCCTTTAGAAAGGGAAGGAGGATGACATGAATAGCCCAGAAACTCTCTAAGTCACACATGACTAGACGTGGGAGAGCGTGTCTGAGAAGTATCACTTACGCTTGCCTGTTTCTTTTATTTTTTTTCCATAAACATTCACCATGACTGCTTTCAGGTAGGGTACTGGGCTATATATATATATATATGCATGTATATATGTCTATCTGACTTGTTTTGTTCTGTACATTAGAAGACTAACGATGTATTTAAAATATTCAGTACAAAAAATGACATGGACCCTAGAAAGTATCTAATTCATCACAAGCATTACAAATCTTTTAATGTCAACAAAGGTAATTTAAAGCTATTGTTTTGTATATGTAGCCTTCACCTTGGACAGAAGCTTAATTTGGAGCTGCTGGACTGCTGAGAGATAATCATAAAATATTGGTATAAATCACTCTCTTAGCAGCCATGTCAAGAGGTGATTAGGAAAGAAAGCTTGATGGCTACAGCACTGCTATGCTTTTGTACTCCCAAACCAGCATACTGGTTCCTTGAATGCCTTTATAAACTGGTGAAGCTATGACTAGTCCAAAACTATTTTACATTCTTGTGGGAACCATGCTGGCAATGGTCTGCCTAAAGGGTTGAGCAGAGATAACACATTCCCTACAGAGTCCAGCTAGGCTAGCTCCCAAATGGGAGTTATCCAATGGATGTATGTCCGCATGGGTTTTTCCAGGGGTTGGAGGAACCGCAGTGCCTATCGCTGGGTTTGGAGTTGTTGCAGTTCCTGTCGTGGGTCTTATACTGTAATTCTGAAGTGTACATTGATCTTTCAAAACCACTGAAGGAGAAATTGAGCTTTACCGATCACAGGCATTGAAAAGTCTTCAGTCAGAACTCCCAAAAGTAGATGTTGTGAATGCCCCTCAAACACTATTGCACCCAGGTGTCTCTTACACTATATGGTGCAATGGAGAGCTGTTCAGTGCAGCGCAGAGCTCACTTGACTTTGCAAAGAACAAACTATTCGGGATTTAAGAGGAAAAGTCTCAAGAAGAGCTAATCTGGTTTCATTAGGTACGCTGATAAAGCTGGAACTCCTCTTTCAAGGCCTCTTTCAAAATATCATTAAAAAGTTCAGAAGTCCTTCAATCCATGATCACAAAATGATTTTACAGTAGATTGGTAAACAAAAGATACTGGGTAAGTTTATCCTTTCATATATTACTCAAATTGATCTGGTAGCTAGGAGAGACATAGGTAAGTTATTTAGAGTTTAGATGTCTTCAGCAGCTTTTTTAATACATGGCTTGTTTTATCTCATGATAGCTCTGAAAAATGTTTTCAAAGTTGGGAAGAGATTGTCGTGTTTGAATTGTTCTTCAGGAACAAGTTAGCAACCTAGAAATCACCATTACATGTTGAATTTTTCAGGCATTCACCCCCTTCTCTTTCTCCTGTGCTAGAATTCTCTTACTGATGAGATGTTTCTAGGAGAGGAGGAATAAGCATATAATGCCCGTTACAGAATGGCTTTACTGCTTACAGAGTTTGGGCTATCGGTGCTGTTGGTCTGCACCTTTATAAATGAAAATGTGATTTTTAATTTAGAAGATAAATGCTGGAGAGAAAAGAAGTGAATTAACAACAAAGTGCATGGAAGTTTTCAGTATTCTGAGATAATATCTGTTCACATAAACCACCAGGCTACAAAGGATTTCAGTTTTACAAAGCTTCTGCTCAGCTTCCAGCTGGCAAAAATAACCATATTTTCAATAGTAGGAAACGTGGTGGTTATGCTGTTTTGCATTGCAGAGTGTTCCATATCCCATGTTGTGTCATGTCTCAGAGTAGGTCAGTATGAAATCAAGAATGAAAGAAATGAAACTTTGAAGATATTTGTTTTTTCCAGCTCAGTAACTTAGTATTTCATCAAGGGCCTTCTGGGAGCTGATCTGAATATGCTGCAGCGAAGAGAGCAGCCAGGGAGGAACTCTAATGAGTCCTCAGTATACATTCCTGACTGCCTTCAAACAATTTGGCGGTCATAATTTTTTAAAACATTCCAAGCACTCATCTCTCATTGTCTTTTGTGGTTTGGACAGAGGATTGTTGATTGTTGGACTGGTTTTGAGGTAGTCCCTTGAGTGAAATTGTGGATCCTACCTCACACATTATCATCTACATTTGCATATAATTGAGACATAAGCTTGCTGGCAATCTGCAAAAGGAATGCTGTAGAACTGTTGTTAAATTTTCTAAGAACAAACACAATAGGAATGCCAGCCTAGGATGTAGGTCAAGGATTTGTCCATGGGATGTTCTTTATTAAACCCAGTGAAATCCTCTGGAGATTGTTAGATACGAGTTAAAGGAAAGACCTGTATCCAAGACTTCCTTACTATGGGGAGTAAGATAAAATGAGAGTTGGGTCTCCTTTGCCTCTACACTTGTTTGTTTGAAATGAAAATCATTCCATCATTCCAGGTTTGTTAATTTTTTATTTTTGACTTTTTTTTTTTTTTTGGAAAAAAGCACCAAACCACCCCCAAACCCAGGGTGTCACTTTTGTAAATAACATCCATGCATGACAGTGTGTGTGTGTGTGTGTGTGTGTATTGGGGGTGGGGAGTGAGTGAGACAGAGAGTGAGAAACCACAGAGGCACTTTATACTGAACATTGCTCCTGCAGCAGCTAGTAGGGTGAGAGGTGACTTTAGCAATGACTTACATTACATAATACCTCCCATCTCTCTGCAGATGTGTGAGTTTGTTTAAATGTTTTATGAGGTTTTTATTACAGTGTAATATAGTCCCAACCCCTCTGCAGTTGCCAGTTTGGTCACAAAATATAGTAAATTTAAAAATACCTAATGCTTCAGCTATTCAATAATTTTCTGACAGGGCCCCTGATGCAATTATGGTACCACTGTGTCGCTGAACTACTTTTGTTTGGGATGTGTAGAATAGCAGTTTTAATTCTCTGATCCTGTTCTACAACATCCCTGTGTTAAACCAGATTTGAATGTTCTGTACACCTGTAAAAAATTACTGTTCTCTGTCCCTGTCTTTCATGTGCTGTGGTACAATAGCAGGCTGTGTAACAGTAATCAGTGCTTTAGTACTCCTTTGGGGTTGCCATGCCTAGGTGATTTGTGGTGTAAGTAGCAATCTCAGCTATGGTGTTTTTCAAGGTTCTGAAACAAACTGAATTCAGGGGAAGCATCTGTACTCTATGCTGATATGCTGCTTTTCACCCATACGATAAAGTTTACATTGGAGGCCACTGAACAGTAAACACCAATTCATGAGATACCTGAGTACAGGATGGTGTAGTCTTCACTTTATATTAGACCATTACCCCTCAGTATCCCATTCCCTCAAAAATTTTATACATTTTTATAAAAGGGAGGAAATTCAATTTCTGAAAGAAAAAAACCCCAACCCTACGCTTAAAAAATATACTTAATTTTTAAGCAGGTGATAATTTTTAACTAAGTGTTTCAAAGAATATTAAGGGAAGATATATATGCATAAGGGAAGTGATTCCCTATTTCCAGTTTCCACTTTCTAGTTCCAGTGAGACAGCTTTCTGCTAGGCTCTGAACCATCTGTATGGAGGGCCAATGGTCAGCTCTTGATTGAAGGCCAGTTTTCCATTTTGAAATCCCTCTCAAAAAGGAATGGCTCCTTAGATGCGGAAAAAGGCAAATAGAGATTGAGTATTTCCGCAGTTATGCTCCTAAGGAACTTGTGTCGCTAAGTGGGAGATAGACTGTTGGAAAACAGCAGCCTTAACTTTTGTGTGAAGTCTCTGAATTTAGGAAGATGGAAAGAGGCTGCATTTACAGAACTGTGAGAAATATGAAAATTCAGTACAATTTCTTTGTATGATTACTTCTTTAGGGATGACAGGTAGGAATAGGAACCTTTGGTTTCTGGCATTCAGGCCCAAATGGAGACACGAAATTCTAGAAAAGGGAAGATGTGTGGGTTTTTCATAGTTACTCTTCAATGGACTTTCCAGCAGATAAATTACTTTCTTCCATACTAAACTAGATTACGTACATTTCCCTGTTAAGACAACTTCTATTAAAAATATATTGATAAGATGCAATTAAAGAATTCCATACTGAAACACATTTAAATTGTATTTGTGAAGTGCCCAATTGTCAAAGACATCTGTCATGGAAAACAAATGGTCTTACTTTGGCCTGCAGCTTTCTGAATGGCCTTTGTAATAATAGGCTACTTGAAGAATGGATTTGGGTCTCAATATATCTGTATCTTCTATATAAATATTGTCTATTGTTTAGAAATATAAAAGTTGTTTCCCTAACATAGCTCTGTCAATTTTAAACTTATTTGTAAATTCCTTGGATCACCTCGGCAATAACAATATCTTACATTTCAGTCAGAGGTCACAAAAGGTAGTTTTTTACTAGTAGGGATTACTACGGGGATTAATAGACTTTGCTGATTTCACACAATTAGCCAATGACTCAGTAGGGATAAGAACCTAAATCCTTAGACCAAGCTGTATCTTCTGGTCTGTAAAAAATTACAAAATAAAGAGCTTCTGTTTGTTTGGTGTGCTATTTTGTATGCCAGATATCTCAAAATCAACAGAGTAATATCAGATCAGTAGCAGGATGGGATGTTCCAAAGAACTGCAAGAGTTAGTGTGAAATAATGCAGTGCTGCTTTTTCCTCTGCATCAATAATCGCATGCCTGTGCCCCTTATGGTATCGGTAAAATATTAAAGCATTGCCCACACATTTTGAACATTTTATAAATATTGTGTGTATGTATCTGTGCCAACTAAAATTATATTTTGAATAATTAGATTATCCTTTTGATAACTTAGGTATATTTCCATTTTTATTCTGCTCCTCCGTGAGGTGTCTTTTGCATGTGTAGTCATTTTCCATTGGTTTATAGCTAGCTGTGTTGATTCATTACCTGCATATTTGTACAGTGTTCTACTTTGGGGATAAAAGATGGCATATACTCACATTTTTTTAACATTAGTGGATAAAACACAATTATCCTTACGTGGAAAAGAGTCAGTGAGATGTTCAGTTCAATGGAGAGTGTAACATAATATGAAACACTTTGGTAATTTGCTGGTTTTTTCCCCCTCTGGAAATGAAATATTAGAAATATCAATCTAAGCTGAGAAGAAAGAATTTTAACTTAATTTTAGCCAGATGGAAACAGCTTATAAGCAAGGGTGAGGTGGGAGAGATTTTTCTCTAATTATGGCTTTTGTGAGTTGGGTGAAGAGCGAGTGTGCTACCTACAGGGAAAACAGCTAAAGCCTACATATCTCACTTTGAAGGCGTCGGGATTGAAGGTACTGAAAGAAGGTTGTGAAGGCACAGTCAGTACCTGGGGGTGGATGCTGGTTTGCAAAACAGATGTGAATGGAGTGAGATATCCCCGTCCTTAGCTGGTATATAGTTCAGTGGGAGTTAACTCCGATTGACATAAGGGTTGGGGGAAAGCAAGGGCAGAGATTTTTGGCTGATGCTTTATTTTCTTCTGTGTAGCTTTGCAAAGAAAGGAGCCTAATTTTGTTAGAAGCTTTCCTCAATTCAGAAAGAGCCAGCCATCTCCTATGCTGCTTTCCACCATCTGAATAGGAATCGGGCAGAGGGCCCAGGAGCCACATTCTCCACCTTAACCCAGTGACGCCTGAAGAAGCCAAGAGCCCTCTTCCAAGCAGTTGCAGTGGGAAAGGGCCAGCAGCTACTTAAGACTGCCCCTTACTCACATCACAGATACTTTGGGGGCTAGAAGGGAAGTAGTAGAAGGCAGCTGGGAGAGCTGCCAAGTGTCACACTTTTGGCAGCTTTGTCACACATTCCTTTAATTTAGGATTTGGCTGTGCCGCAGGAAGACTTGCAGGTTTCTGCTTGAAGTTTTCCTTATTTACCACTTGGGGCCACTGTGGCACTCTTGAGCAGGAAACGTGGAGCATCTCCTCCCTCTTGGATCCAGGAAGGAGCTCTTGGGAGGTAGAAGTTGCAGCAGCATGTGGACAAGACCATTTCCTATTGTCCTTACTGCCTTTGCTTCGCTCCAGGTGACTGAAACAACTGCGAGCATCCCGGGAACTTCCTATCACTCCTCAACTAAGCAGGTTTCCTGGCAGCCCTGGACTAGCGCTGATGGATCCCCATCCCAGCTCCCCACCCAGCTAGGAGCGCCTATTCCAGGTGCTGGGGTTGGGTAGTTCTTTACTTTGCCCTTACCCCTCTTCAGGGTAGGGTGTGCCGACAACAGGATCAGGTATTTGGTCATCGAAAATAACACTGAAGACAAGATTATACAGAATTGTTAAACAGCGAGAGAAAGCCAGGACAGCAGGGCAAGTTAAAAAAGTCATATAATTGCTGTTGAAGATACACACGTATCTTGAGGTAGTGAAGTTCTCTGATGGTGGCAAAAACACTGGAATTCTTAGTTTAAACTATGATCGGAACAGCGTGTTAACTCTTACTTTGTTAGGCAAATGCTGTACTATTAAATTCAATACAGTTAAACTATTGTTTTTTCTATGGCAGTACCTGAAAGAAAGTACCACTTTATTTCTGCCTTACTACATTACTCTTTCAATCTGTAGTTAGGACTGTAATTTTCTTGTTCACTTGCATTTGAAATATTGTGGAGTTCAGGCTAAGTAACGTTCCTTTTTCCAGTTGGATCAATGCTGGTAAGGTGGTTATTTAATTTTACATATCATTAGAGTAGCACTAAATTGGAATGCTGGGGGCGGTTTATACAGTTCTCTGTATGTTTCATACAAATTAAAAAATAATTTGAGAGACTTCACATTGACTCTTACTTTTGTCACAAGCATTAATGTAGCTTCTTTGAGAGGGAACAGGCAGTGGAGACCACTTCTTTGAAGGGCTTGGAGGGACAGATAAACTTGCCATTCTCTCTCGTTTTAATGATAGCGAGTGACCTGCTTAGCCTGGAGCAGCAAGTCCCTGGGGCCCAGACATCCACTGGAAGCAAAACTGACCACAGTGACCCACCGCAGCTCTGCTTCTCGGTTGCAGGGGTGTGGATTGGTATTGGTTTTCAATTTAGACAAGATGTTGTGTGAGTCACCCTGCCCCCTGCCCTCCCACCAGTGCTATGAATAATAAACTCAGTGCGAAGTTGCAAGCCAACTGATGTGCTGCCAGGGCACGGCTCCTTCTCCCTGCGGTCCTTTCCCTCTCTGCACTTTGCTGGACCTGCAGGGCCTGTTGTGGGTGGAGGTGAAACACATCTGGAAGGGGCTGATTCAAATGGCACTCGTAAGTGAAGAAGGAGGTTCTAAATCCGACCCACCCTGGGGAAAAGGGGCTGAGGTCATAGGAGGGCAGAATGCAGAGTATTATTATGATGAAAAAGTGAAAAAAAATTACATCAAATGTTTGTTTAAGGATCAGGAGTCCTGGCCCAGCCCCTTCGGTTTGCCAAATATTACATGAAGCTACATAAAAACCAACTCTAACCTCTTACAGCTCTCCCATTAGGTCACATTAAGCTTTGGCAGGGAAGATGGTCCTACTTGGTGGTTTTCTGATTTGTGGTTTGAATTTGGCCAACCTTACTTACTTAAATTGATTTTATTTTGTAAACGCTCAATGATAGAGTAAAACTCTAGAGTAAACTTGTTCTGGCCAACATTTATTGTGGAAACATTCTGTATTATCAAGAGATCTTTGCAGAACAGCTAACAAATTAAAACAAAGCATTTCAAGCACATATTGAAGTTCTTTTTGTAAATGAAGGAAATGTACTGATGGCTTCAAGCCATCACTTTTGGTTGTTATCCACTTCTAGCCCTCTGGGCTTTTATAGAACTGGTGACTTTTCACTCTCCCCATGAGGACAGCAGTCCCTTTGGCTGTGGTGCAACCAGGGGAATGAATCAAAATATGTTCTCCTCCTTTTAACTTTGTTAACTTTTTAACGAGTTTGTCTTTCCTTCCTGTATGAATACCTTGGTGAGCCTGTTTACTCACGTGGAGACTCAGTTTGCTGCCATTGAATTATGAAGAGCTGATTCCAAGTAGGGATTTTCCTAATCTAAAAGAATATTAAGTACGCTATATCTAAGCTATATTTTGCCCACTGAAAATGGAATATAAAGTATGTGAAGAATGACCTATTCTTCTTTTTGTGTCTTCTGAATGAAAAATTTGGTTTCTCTCTCAGTAATGTTTTCTTTATAGAAAATACCTTAAGAAGAAATGAAAAGAAAAAAAAAATCAGTTGCATTTTCCTTAACAGGACATTTTTGATTTGTTAAAAATAATTGTAATGCTTTATTTTGCCATCAGATTGGTACGTGACTACAAGTGGTAGAGTAATAGTCCTCTTCTTGCTGAGGACTATGATCTTGTGACATACCTTCTCATCTTTATAGTTCTTTCTAGTGCAGTTGCCAAGCCGTATCATTGAAATATAATCTCTCACAGATAAAAATTTGTACTGCATGGAATAGCTAAAGCTGTGAAGCACCTGAAGTAGCCTTGCTTATGAACCTACTGCCTTTCAACTCTTACAATTCGGGAATGTTGAAAATTTAATTTAGATGAAAAACATGCAAAGAAACCATTTGACATGTTTGTAATATTTTTACAGAACTTCAGGATTTGTGAACTTTCTTGATCTGAGGGGTAAAAATGGCACTCTACTTTTCTCTTTGAAAAGAAATTTTGCAACTGTTTTCAAAATAAGTGACAGTAGTGCATAGGGAGCAATAGCCTAATTATGATTTTATGTATAAGTTATATGTCAGAAATATGTCTCTTAAATTGTTTTAAGAAATATGACTATAGTATTGACTCAGCAATTACAATTATGTCCTGCCAAAATTCATAATTTTATTCTGTGCACATATCTTGTGTAGACTAGCCTTTCCATTGTTTTGCATATGAATTTAGGCTCTGCACGTAGCAGACTGACAGCCCTGTAATCTGGTGATTGTACAGAACAGGTTCAATACACGTAGCAGTGTTTGTACAGTGTTCCCCATATTTGGCACTTAGCTAGGTTAATCACTCTGCTTTTTGGCAGGATAATTAACCAAATACCATGCTCGCTGATACCTCGGCAGGGTTGTTTCTCATCCTGGAGTTAGCTTGTTGAAACAAGTTTAAATGTTCTTAAACTGTAGTGCCGTCAGCAGTGTAGATTTAAAATATATTATAAAAGTCATTTGAAGAAATATAATTTCTCAGGTTTTTTTTATGCCCATGCAGCCTTTCAACTCTTGGCTGGCTTTTCACAAATACTGGCAACTCTAGCAATAATTTTATTGGTATGTTCAATTATCTGCTAGTTACTGTTAAAACACCAATCTGTTCTACGGGAGTCACTGTCACACCAGCTAGAGGTGGCCTGGCTGGAGGTGAAGAGTGACCTAAAGATGAAATTCCTGTATTCTCTGAAACTCTTGAAACATTCTGTTCAGCTTAAGACTTTTTTCTCTTGATAGCGAAAACACCTTTAAATACCAAAGCCGTATTTTCATAGCTGTCACTGACTCTACAATACAGAGTTGGAGACACTTTTTTACAAGGAGACCTGTCAATAGTATTTGTATTGTTGTTCAGAAGCATGTCGAATTATTAAAAAACTGTAAAGCTGCCGATTGTTGCAGGGAGAGTTTTCCAAGTCTATTCGTATGCTGCACAAATTGGCTGCCATATGACATGTCGTGATTTAACCCCAGCCAGCAACTAAGCACCACGCAGCCGCTCACTCACTCCCCCCCATCCAGTGGGATGGGGGAGAAAATCGGGAAAAGAAGTAGAACTCGTGGGTTGAGATAAGAACCGTTTAATAGAACAGAAAAGAAGAAACTAATAATGATAATGATAACACTAATAAAATGACAACAGTAGTAATAAAAGGATTGGAATGTACAAATGATGCGCAGGGCAATTGCTCACCCCCCGCCGACCGACACCCAGCCAGTCCCCGAGCGGTGATTCCCCTGCCCTCACTTCCCAGTTCCTAAACTAGATGGGACGTCCCATGGTATGGAATACACTGTTGGCCGGTTTGGGTCAGGTGCCCTGGCTGGGCATGAGAAGCTGAAAAATCCTTGACTGTAGTCTAAACACTGCTGAGCAACAACTGAAAACGTCAGTGTTATCAACATTTTTCACATACTGAACTCAAAACACAGCACTGTACCAGCTACTAGGAAGACAGTTAACTCTATCCCAGCTGAAACCAGGACAGACATTATTTCCATTTGTTTTTAAAGTATCTAGATAAATTTGGCTATGAAAAGACCTGTACAAAATCTCAACAATTTGTTGGATGGGAAGTGTCTGTCTTGTTCATTAACGGTAAACTTCTATTATATTTTATGATTTTGCATTTATGAGTTTGTAGAGTTTCAAACCTGACAGAGGAGGTAGTATATGATGTTTCTTATTGCAGGGTCAGCCTGTGAATACATCAGTTTCTCCAATTTGTGATTAGCTATGCTTACTAGCTTGCCAGAGGTTCAGATTAAGTGCTTAACCATCATTATGCTAAAGCTCAGAAGAGGTCATTACTTCCAGTTGTATGAATGAGTAAAACTGAGGAGTCTTAATAGAGGTTGTTTGGGTCAGTACTGTTGACTGCTCCCAAAAACTGCTACAAAATAAGTATCTTGTCAATCTGCTTATATTTGGTGTGTTTTTGGCATAGAAAGCTGTATACTTAGCTCCCTCAAAAATTTAAATAGAAATCAACTAGGGAATTGCGCAGTTTTCCCTCACAAATCACACTACACCATTTGCATTATTACACTGTATTTTGATTTCTCAACAAGCTTCTATGACAACAGCATTTATACTCATCTTGGCTTTTATTATGCACTGGCCAGATTTGGACACTCTCGCTTTATTTAGTATAGACTGGCTGATCTCACAAACAGCCGGCACAGTATAATGGCAGTATCCTGAATGTAGATTTATTGTCACTCCTCATCTGTGATACTCCCCAGTTATGAAGAGGTGCTATGTCTTTGCCTGGTCCCTTAAAATTCTCCATAGCTAACCTCTGTGTTACAGTTGCTTGTTGGTGCATAGGTGTAAAAGAAATGTATTATAAGGGTAAATCTGACCAATAATAGGTTGCAATGCCAGGGCTCTCTTTTCTTATTTGACTCCAGATCGGTTAACAATATTCACGTAATATTGATAAAAACATGTAGTCTGTATGTTTAAGTTCATGATACTGAATACAGTATAAATAATTCACTGAAAGAAGCTAAGAGAAGAAAGAAGTATCCCTAAATTATAATTAATGTAAAAATTACAAAAGAACAGCAATTGGTAGAACTGGTTGAATAATGTTGAGTTTGAGAAAAAAGGACTTGAAAAGCTCACCCCCCAAAAATTTAAAATGCCACTTATTCAAGCAAATGCCAAATATTGCATTGACGTTAAGACAGCCACGGAAGTATTCAACCCATTGCATGGATACATTGCTGTGATGATATACATCCACAATTTGAGAATTATTGTAATAGGTGCTGGTTTGTTTACCTGGGAACATTTTTTCATGCTTTTCAACCTCAGGTACATGTATTTTACAGCTCAGTTCATGAGTATGCTTTTGAAACAAACCTCACAGTGGTCTCCACTTGCTGCATTTTTGGTTTGTATCACAGTGAAGTCCCAGAGGACAAAACCTGGATTCCTTTCAAGTGAAACTTGTGCTCCAGGAGTGCACCTAATACATTCCAAATGTTTCATCCACAATCCCAGACTAGAGCAATTCTGAAACAGAAACCCTCAAAAGGCATATGTATGCAGGGGTGTCAGGTCCCTGATGCTGTCAGTATAGTAACTGCTACTTCAATAGATCAATGTCAGTTACTTCAGTAGACCCACTTCTGTGGTACCACACTGTTTGCTCATGCAGATATTGTTGCACTATCTCTTAGTTCTTCCTCGTGGTCTATCTAGTTTATTCAGGTTATGATCAGTGGGGCAGATAAGCTTGACAAATGCACTTTCCTGTGTAATAGTATTTATTCTATGTCTGCTATCATTCTCAAGCAATGATGAGATACCTGCACAATGCTAAGAAATAGCTGGAAATTCTACTGAGAAGCATTCTGCTCTTATATGAGTTATGTATGGTAGTATTTGCTTTTTCTTTGAATGTTGGAGCTACCACTTTTCCCTTTTAAGACTCCCCTGTGGTGACAGTAAGCATTGCCAGTCACATGGCTAAGATTCAGAGCTGGGAGAACTGCCATAGTAAACTGAATTTGAACTCTGGTCTTCCCATGCCTCCACTGGGATCTATAACTGTCTAAAAGGCAGGTCTGGCCAGAAAATTTTTGTGTTGCAAAATTACTTTTGATGTGCAGCTGGCTGTGTAAAACACTTCTTATTTGTTTGTCCAAATTCCAAAGCTGATTTAAACCACGCAGTTTAATCGATAATGCAAGTTCTTTTAAAAAATAAAAATATTTATCTTTTTTATTAGTTGATTTGATGATAACTGAACTCGAGTGTTTTTGAACACTGGATGCAACCGAAGCTCTCTAATTTATTATAGATTGGCTAGCAGGCTGGTGAATCACTGTAAAGCCATGTTGGGGCAATGACAAGCCTCAGATAAGTTGTGCTTGTCAGGGTTTTGTATATAAACCTAAAAAATGCATATAATTTAATTGTAACAACATTACTTTTTAAAGCACAATATTTTGTGCGTAACAGCTCTTAGATCTGCTGGTGTAAACCAGTGGAGCTTCATTGCATTCAAGTATTTGTCAATTTAAACTGAAGACCCTGTCCAAGCTGCTTGTTTTCAGGAACTTTGTTTTAGAAACCTGGTAACACAGCAAGTGAAAGAAAAAGTATGAAGGAAAATTTAAATCAATGACATATGTACTCATTTTGATAGCGCATTTGTTGGCCTAATTTTATAATATATATTCTTGGAAGAAATGTGAATAAAATCTGTTGTTAAAACAGATGAAAACCATTGAGATGAACTTATTTTTATTTTGGATGCGTTTTAGTATTCAACTATAAATTGTCTAGTATACTGTCATTTAAAAGTTGTGAAAAGGTTGCCAATAAAGTCTCACAGCTCAAAGAGCTGTAAGAATTGGGGTAAGTGGCATCATCCTTCTACTGGACATGAAAAGAAAGCTACTTGTCAGCCTGTTTACCATCAAATGTGTAGTAAAGATGAACAGATCGTGAAATGCAGCAGAGTGTATATGAAATGCATTTTTCTGTGCATGGAGACAACCATTTGTACATACTACATTTTTCACTATTTCCACAATTTAACAAATGTGGTATTTTTTTAAAACACTAACCAAATTTAAAATCAGTTTGGCAGAATTATAGAGGTTTGAAGGATACCATGTTCCTACAATCTTTGTGGAAATTGGTAACAGGCTGGAGACCACGATTAGCGCTCTCGTTGAAGGACGAGCATTTGTTTGAGCTTGACGGCCATTTGTATTATGTGTTCCAGCAGCACATCTGTACCTCCAAGCCAGCCGTAGTGTGCGCTACTGTTCAACCAGCTAATAATGGAAGTCACCATGGGAGGTGTGACGTACCTCCAGTTATGTGGGGGAGAGGGATAGGAGAGAAAATTTAAAAAAAGCTATGAAAAATGTTCTGAAATATTTAGGAGAATAAGAAGTTCAGCAAGAGATGAGAAGAAAGTAAGTGATGAATGGAAGAGCAGAAAAGGTATATGAGAGACACAGAGTACTACAGAGCAGAAGGGAAGGGAAGCAGGGACAGGGGGCACAGATCTTGCAGTGAGCAAAGGCTTCGTTTGCTTCACTGGTCACTGAATATTGTATGCTGCATCGGGACTGGGACCTCACATATGTCTGTCACTGGGTTTATTCTCTACTTCTATCTTGTATTGGGTTTGCATGGCAAGGTTTTGGTAGCGGGGTGGCTTCTGTGAGAAGCTGCTAGAAGCTTCCCCCATGTTCCACAGAGCCAATGCCAGCCGGCTCCAAGTTGGACCCGCCGCTGGCCAAGGCTGAGCCCATCAACGACAGCGGTAGCGCCTCTGGGAGAACAAATTTAAGAGGGGGAAAAAGAAAACTGCACAACTGCAGCTGGGAGAGAGGAGTGAGAATATGTGAGAGAAACAACCCTGCAGACCCCCAGGTCAGTGAAGAAGGAGAGGCAGGAGGTGCTCCAGGTGCCGGAGCAGAGATTCACCTGTGGGGAAGACCACGGTGAGGCAGGCTGTCCCCCTGCAGCCCAGGGAGGTCCACAGTGGAGCAGATATCCACCTGCAGCCCAGGGAGGACCCCACGCTGGAGGAGGTGAGTGCCTGAAGGAGGCTGTGACCCTGTGGGAAGCCCGTGCTGGAGCAGGCTCCTGGCAGGACCTGCGGAGAGAGGAGCCCACGCTGGAGAAGGTTTTCTGGCAGGACTTGTGACCCCACGGGGGACCCACGCTAGAGCAGTCTGTGCCTGAAGGACTGCAGCCTGTGGAAGGGACCCACGCTGGAGCAGTTTGTGAACAACAGCAGCCCGTGGGAAGGACCCACGTTGGAGAAGTTTGTGAAGGACTGTCTCCCATGGGAGGGACCCCATGCTGGAGCAGGGGAAGGGTGTGATGAGTCTTGCCCCTGAGGAGGAAGGAGCGGCAGAGACAACGTGTGATGAACTGAATGCAACCCCCATTCCCCATCCCCCTGCACCGCTGGGGGAAAGGAGGTAGAGAATTCAGGAGTAAAGTTAGGCCCGGGAAGAAGGGAGGGGTGGGGGGAAGGTGTTTAAGATTTGAGCTTATTTCTCATTACCCTTCTCTGATTTGATTGTAAATAAATAAAGTTAATTTCCCCAAGTCTGTTTTGCCCATCACAGTAGTTGCTGAGTGATCTCTCCCTGTCCTCACCTTGATGCACAAGCTTTTCATTATATTTTCTCTCCCCTGTCCAGCTGAGGAGGGGAGTGATAGAGCGGCTTTAGTGGGCACCTGGCATCCAGCCAGGGTCAACCCACCACATATCTGTATGACCCTTAGCTTCTCCATATCTTTTACTTCCTTGTGTTCAGCTATTTCAGGTTTGGGGATATAGGACAGGAGAAGGCTGCGACCGTTTTTACTCTGGGAAGACATTCTTGGAAATTACGTGGGACATAAAGAGCAGGTGGAGGCAATTTTAATTTTCCTGCATGACTATAGATGTCTCTTGGACTTGCAATCTAGATTTTAGACTGGTCAGCTTTACTGGGGAAAATGAATTGGGGGTCAGAGTAAACGTGCCTTCTACAGTCAACCTTACTAGTTACAGACATTCTGCCACAGTGGTTTTGAGCTTTCTGGTTCAGATCTATGTATAAGTGGAAATATTCTGATGGCACTTTATAATTTTCCAACAAAGCTAGAGGGTTTTTTTAGTCTTAAATGGAAAAAGTCACTATATAATATTTAAGCTGAAAAGTGTTATCCTCTAATTTTCCCTTCCCAATTACTTTCTTACTGATTTTGTAGGGCAAATATATAGAAACAGAGTATCTTTTCATGAATGATTTTGTTAGAACTCAAAGATATTGGACAGATTCAGGATGGCCTGCTATAATGTTGTGGTCTGACTTCTAGGTTTTAATCATATTGTCTTTGAATATTTTCAGGATTTTGTTTTTAATTTATGAGGTCATATTAAAAAGGGAACTGTGGAAATTAATACTGTAATTTTAAGGTAACCTAAATTATTTTCTAAACTCTGTAGGTTGAGTTGATTCTAAATAAAAAGAGAAATTTTCCTGCAGGGCTAATAAAACCCTTTGCCCATGCTCATGCAGCCTCACTTTTTTTTCCAGGCAGCCTCATGACTCACATTTTTTAAAGCTCTTTATTTGTTAATGTATTTTTGCATTTAGCAAGTAGGAAATAATTGGTGAGCTACCCATGATAGCATGAAGTATTCAAGCATGTTAGGCATAAACCAGTTTTCCTTTTAAGTTTCCAGTGGATCTCTCTTCCACTTGAATACTGTACAAAACAATTATAAACCTGACCCTGCCAGGACCCCTGAAAGGTACCAGCATGACTCTTCAGCTGGTGTTGGAACCAGATGCAATTTGGTTCAGTATAAAATTTGTCCAAAGAAGGTAAAAAAGACATACCCCCCACGCCCTGTAAATATGTGGTCTTAAGAAATGCAGACAGCTGCAGGAAAGAACTGCCAATTAATGTAATTTACAACAGGTTTCAAAAGTCTTGACTTAGATTGTGAGTTGAATACTGGGGGGAAACACAGAAGGGAATGGTGTAGAAGTTCAGGCAAAGGATGTAGTGTGGCAGGGAAAAAATGGGTAAGCAACAACATCTGGAAACTAACTTGAAAGAGGAACCAACCAAAAGTGCAACTAGTAAGAGAGAATCCAGACTACAATAGATTGGAAAAGATCAGAAGTAGCCAAGAGGAGAGCTTTGTGGTAACGTGGCATGCAGCAGGATGTGAACACAATTGTTCCTTTTGACTTGGAAAGTTCTATCACTTTCTTTAAGTATGATACCTGCGTAATTAGTTTGGCATGTTGTGCTGGTTCCAAGGTCTGAGATTAATAGAGGTTTGTTTTCAAAGGTGGGAAGTGGGTAAACTCCACTGCTTTCTTCACAGTTCTGCTATCTGCGATTGCCTTGTGGCTGTAAAAGTTCTTTCCTTACACGAGTATTGAGGTGATTTTATAATCACCTTACTAAACTATGTGTTTAGCTACCATGTGATGTGCCTCTAGAGGAGCATCTTTGGTCGTATACACATAATATATCGCTAGATAAATACTTTTTTTGGCAGGTTGCTCATAAGTCATGTTATCATCACCTTTGCCAGTCATATGGAGCCAATCACAGCTTTCCCTGTTCATTGCAAAAGAATGCCGAGCAACCCATTCAAAGTGGTCGGCTGACACTTGCTTTAACTGTTACCAGTTGCTTTGCTCATCCCTCGTTAATTACGAATGGATGCTCTGGTCCATGTTTAATGCAATGTACATGCATGTGTCTCAAAGCATGTGCTAACTGTGGGGGCTGACAGTACTGGACAACTCAGGGCAAATGTGTATGGAGAAACCATTAGAGATGTGAGGATTAATTTGGTGATTCTTTCTCATTAAAACTGGCTCTTCATTTTAGATTAGGAGTTTTTTCCAGCTCTCACAAACTTGAGGAATGTGTCACTTCTCGTCGGAGAAAATTGAGATGCACGAAGTTCCAAGACACTGTGGATCTGCTTATACTTCCAAAACACTGAATATTCTTATAAGAAGAGCAAATCACCATTTCACAACCCAGCAGCAAAGGAAATTAGTCTTCATGAGACTAGTTGGGCAATTTTGCATCTGCCATGATATTATAGAATATCTTATTCATATTTGCACCTGCCAAAGGTGAAAGCATTTTACCTTTCCAATCTACAAGTTAGGGTCCTGGCAACAAAAGTGCGTAGGCTTTTGAAGACAGGTGAGAAAAAATAACTATCTGAATTTATTTTTTACAAGAAATGACAAAGCCTATTTTCGTTCCCCAGAACATGCTGTATCTTGGGGGGTGTGTGTCACCAGACAAAATCAACCTTCTTTTGCAGGGGTTTCATTTTTACTTCAAGAGTGTGAAGGCATTCCCCAGCTTTTCGCCCAATGGAGCCTTTTAGACTATTTGGCTGCATGGCAAGGATTTTTTTTCTATTTGTTTGGAATAATGAAACTGCAAATCAAATGGAGTGTTTGCGCTCTACCAGAGTATAGATGGCATGGTGATAAAAATCTAACTTATGTTAATTTTCCTCAGCAGATGCTTAATATCCATCCCTGTGATCCTAACACATAGATGTTTTCTCAAATGCCTGGTTTTCCCTGTTATCATCAAACCTAGTCTGTTTTCTCTGGACAAACTACTCCTTCTCGAAGCATAAACAAGCAGAGTTTAACAGAGCAGTGATGGGGCCTGTCTTGGGTCTGTGTTAAAAACCTGCGCGCTGCCATAAATCTCAGACGAGTAAAGCAAATGTCTATACTTATGTAAATGTATAGATGCACGTGAGAATGCACATCCACACACTCACATGTACACATACTTACACATCTTCTGAAAAGACACAATTGTAACAGTAATGTGTTGGACTAGAGTCGCAAACGATTTCATGCAGTGCTTTCTGGAGGGTAGGTTGTGTTCCTTTGCTGCTTCACTGTTACTTTTACTTAGAACTAATTTTGAAGAAGAGGGGGGAAATGGTGATTCTTCTAAGGTCTATATGGGTCTGGTCTTGTTACAAATGCGTGGTGGTACAGCTGTCAGAGAATCTCAATATGTAACTCTATTTTATATTTCTCTGGACTTCTTTTCTACTTCTTTTGAAGTTTCTTAGGTTTATTGTGTACTGTATCTTCCAATACACAAAATAAAGATACTTAAACTCAGAAAATTTTATGAGGAAAAAAAGCGCACAGTGAAATTACACCTCATCATCAATTATTTTTAGCACCCTCAAGTTCTGTTGCAGTTAGAAAACGGGTAAGGACACATAACAACTTTCAGAGTCTTTTAGGATCTATGAAAATGTCTTATATGTATGACTCTAAGAGAGATTAATCAATGAGAACTTCATACTTTTAACTGAATATTGTATACAACTCATAACTTGCATATTTTTCAGGCCAAGTAATATTTGTTTGTTCCTTTAATGCCTTCTATGCTGGCCTGTTCCTATAACTTAATACAATTACACTTCATAAAAAAAAAATCCACTCAAATTATAATGTAAGATTGAAAGAATCCATATATTTCAGTATTCAAATTCAAGAAAAAAATCAAATCGTTTTTGATGAAAGGTGAAGGTGATTGGGTTTGTGATGTAAATTTATAGGAGCAATTCACTAGTCCTGCTATCTGAAATGCTGGGGTTTTTTGAAAAATAAAGTCATCCTTTGGAAAATTGCATGTTAAATTAGTCTTTAGACTCAGAAGTTACTCTCTTCTAGATAGCTGAAATTGGATGTTATTTGGTCTCATCTCTCTTCTTCACCCTCCAGATTAATTTTCCAGGCTGTTTCCTAAGGCACATGAGTTACACCTGTGTCTCGTTGTTTAGCAGTGCGTAGCTCTTTTCTCATCTTCTCAGTTGTATACTTCTGCTGGTTAGGGGGAAAAAATCAAGAATTTCTATACTGGCATAAAGTCTCTTGCAGATTCCATTCTTAGCCAGACAGCATAGACAGTGCTGCATTTCATTTCATCTGTTTACGCATTTTCTATGCTGAACTAATTTTGGTCTTGGCTTAGGGTACATGTTTTTATTAACGCGTATTAGGTATTTTAGTAGTCTTTCAGTTAAATTCTAAGCAGAAGCAGAGCAAAGTTGGCAGGGTGGGCTAAGGAGAATGGCTGATGTGCAGGGTGAGAAATGGTAAATGCAAAGCTGTTCTTCCAGATGAGAGCTGGAAGGTTAGCAGAAGGCTTTACCAGACGGCAAAGCCTGCGCCAGTACGGAGCTGGCTGCCTCTGTGTTGTAGAATTTATTCATATGCTCCACTAGGTGGCACGTTTTAGGAGACTTGGTGACGTGATGGTGGTGGTGTCAATACGTCAATAAAATGGTATGGAATTTTTTTTTTTTAAATTAATGTATAAGGTGTAAATTTTGCTCTGGGACCTACGGTTATTAATCCTGTATTCTCTTCCACACAAAAGAGGCTACGTTTTCAGAGCAGTAATACATGCAGAATGTGTTTGTATTCTTTAAACTGTAGTACGCTATCCAAATTGAAATGTCAGCTATTTTGATATTTGATCTTTAATGTGAACCCGCTTTTCTTTACAGTCTTCTGAGGCTCCATAGAACTTTAGCAGTGCTCCATTTTAGCTTTCCTTCATCTGGAATTTGTTTGAAACAAATAGGTGTATGATAAAGAGATCCAACACTTGTTCCTGCTTTTTTTCCCTCAGAATTTTAAAAAATAGAATCATTTAGGTTGGAAAAGACCCTTAAGGTCATCGAGTTCAACCATTAACCTAACACTACCAAGTCCACCACAAATAGTCCTCTCACACTCCTTTAGCTTTAGATAATTCAGTAAATCTTGTATATTGTATAGGAATTATTTTTTTTAATCACATCAAGTTAAGTTTTCAAATTTTAGAGAGGATGAATTTTTTAAAATTAGTTCTAAAGGTAAGAAATTTAAGGATTACTATTTGCAAATTAATCTGAATAGAATTACTTGGTATTAATTATCTTGTTGAACCAAGTCTCAGTGCTAAACTGTCACACCATCTTAAACATGAACTTCTATCCACTATATTGTTTTGAGTATTTATATAAAAAAGCCAAATATAATCATCCATGATATAAGAATGTAATTAAATAATTACCCTAAAATGCATACATCTTTTTTAGGAAGTTACACCTCACTGCAATTG
This sequence comes from Haliaeetus leucocephalus, assembly GCF_000737465.1. Classification (NCBI taxonomy): domain Eukaryota; kingdom Metazoa; phylum Chordata; class Aves; order Accipitriformes; family Accipitridae; genus Haliaeetus; species Haliaeetus leucocephalus. The sequence goes on along the minus strand of NW_010972457.1, from coordinate 391,400 downwards.
TTGATCAGATAACTGGGGAGTAAGTTTTGTTAAATGGGTTAGCTGATGGGTGGTCTTAAGAATATTAATATTAAAAGATAAAATCAAAGAATAGAAGCAGATAGAATGAAATTGGTTAACCTCCCACTCTGTTTAGAGAAGGATTCTGTTTCAGTAGAAGCTAGCTTTTTTAAGACCAGGACAGCTTTTGGCAAATATTTTGGCAAATATTTTGTGGGCATAGGTATGACAAACTTCCACAGATGTTTAGAAAAGCCTGCTGGTTCACCTGAGGTTTCATATTAAACTTAGTGTGAAGAGTAGTGAGGTGTGCAAGCACAAATGAATGCAGCTGTGCTCTGGGGAACCTGTGGAGTGGAGTGGGACAGGCTTCTGCAGAGAAAACGGATTCTTTTCAGATAAAGAGGGGTTGTACCACAAAATCTGTCTGTGAGCAGTGGAAATTCATACAGAACTGAGTATAGAGTAATGATTAAGATAACACAGAGAAAGAAAAGTTATTGGATAGTGCCAATCATGTTTTTTTCTGGAACTATTGTGCACCATTTTGCTGTATATTTTTCAAACTTAGAGGTTGTTATGCAGTATCTGTATTCATATTCTTCCAGTAACAGATATGGTGTGTTTTCAGAGCTTAGAATAGTCAGCATTGAAAATCAGGTTCAAATTTGTTGTGCCAGCTTTATTTTTGTTTCTTTTTCTGTAAGATGTAAGTAATATTTATTATGTATTTAGAGAATTAATTATCTCTTTCAAAGTTATCTGAAACTTTGGGTGGAAGGTGATATAGAGGCAAAAATTATAAGTGTCAATATTTAATTTTAGAACATAAAAATTGGCTCAGAACTTTTTTGGTAGCCATGTGCAAAGGAGAAATAGAAGAGAGACAGGCTAGTCTTAATGGCCATACTCTTGAGGAATACTGTTTATTTCTGGTATTAACAGTAGATTTTATGTGCAGGAGGCAATGTTGACTTGCTATTAATTTATCTGAATAAAGCATTTGTACAATAGCTGTAGGAGCTATTGAGAGGTAATTAGTTAAATCTTAATTTCTGTCTGTGGCTGAGATTTGGGCTTGTTGGCCAATGATACTGTAACCTTGAAAAGATTTTGACAGGGCTCTGTCACTCGCGCTTGCAAAAGACCTGGAATTCATAGAGGTTTTGTCTATTTCCATCTGGGATCTGGGGCAGCAGTCACGTTTTTAAGAGATGAAGGGTATTTCTGACAGTCTCCAAGACCATCGAGAGTGAATCCCTTTCCTAGCTACTAGCATAAATTGTTACACTAATCTGTTGTATTCTGAGTTATTGCCTAATGCTTCATTTTTAGATAGTTTATGTTAAATACACAGTCATCAGAACATCATTTGGCTGCAGGGGAAGCATAAAAACTGTGGAAATACATACATAATACAAGAATACAAGAGGCAAATTTCATTCACCATAAATTGGTGAACTTTTGACTGTAAAGCTTGGCTCAGAATAACTCTTGCATTATTTCTTATATGCATAATTTGATATTTGATTAACGTTTCAAAAAACCAAATAAATCTTAATGTTTTAAAAATATTAAAAAGACTTTAAATAGTAATATCTAAGTTTTCAAATTCCTGCAATATAATTTGATAATGGTGATTTAAAGTAAATGGAATTGTGCTAAACCCCTTCTAATAGATACGAACATCTATGAACAATTAAAAAAGAACTTGTACACAATTAAAATGAACTCCATAGGCTTCTGTTATCATTTTATTGGAAATCAGGTTAATATCTGAAGGATAACAGACTCATATTAGCTTAAAAAAATCTATGGTCTATCAAATAAAACCTAATGAAATGGAGTAAGTGGTTCCTGATTATTGCAACTAAGGCAACAGCCAGTTTCTACAGTTTTCATTCTTGTGGACAGAATTTTCAGTTTAATATTTTCCTGATGGAGAGTATGAGTATGTATCCTTGAATCTAAAGATTTGTTCTACCAGTTATTTTCATGCCGGATCCAAGTTTCTACAGAGCCTGGGATTAATTAGCTAATTCACTAATAGTTTTGGGTCCACCTTCACCTGAAATTATTGACCACATATTTATCATCATGTTTTGGTCTAATGAGTTTTTTAATGAATGTAGCATTACTATAGAAAGAGGCCTACAAGGTTCAGTAGTTTAATGAAGATTGTTGGCTAGGCATCAAAAGAATTTAAATTTCTTCCTTAGTCTTGAAGTGTGATAAATCTGGCTAATGCTGAAAAAAAAAGATATGTCAAAATATGGTGGATACTGTGTCAGTTTTGGAGTACTTTTGTTTCACATTATTGCTTTCTCAAATATTTAGCTAACAAGAAATATTTCTTTCTTTGCCAAATGCCTTTTCTGTAATAGAAAACACTGGTGAAAGACTGAGGTAGCTCTGTATAAAGTATTGTGGGCTAACTGCACATGAGTGGTACACCTCTAGCAAAAGCAAGAACTGTTGTGCCAAATTATCTTACAAGGCAGGAACTGGTCCAGAATGGATGTAATGTTAACTTAGGGCAAGAATGTAATGTTAACTCAGGAAGTTGCAACACTACCTTGACCATTGACGAGTGAATTCTTGTTAGGGGATATTTTATTTGATGTACATTGCCTTTTTGTCTATTTGTGAATGAATTTAAAGTAATTCTCAACATTTAAGATATGCTTAAGGTTAGTGGTTGAAGGTGGTTGAAGTGACCAATTTAATATTTTTTTATACATTTAATTCAATTCATGTACTTAAATAAGAGATATATAGTTAAATTAAAGATAATCAACCAACAAATCAGTGCAGTACTTATTTGATATCCTATTCAAACTTAGTTCTGATAGATAACATAGCCAATAAGAGAAATTTCTAATCTACTCTAATGGGTGAATACAATGCTGGGAATCTGTTTTCTTGTTAAACGCATGATTCACTTTCTGGGAATGTTCACCAGTATCTGCTTAATTTTTTTTTTTTCTCTAAATCACTTCTGCAAGTAAAATGCCAGAATATTTGCAAAAAATAGTTCAAAGTCCCCAGCATAGATACAGTAATTCTGTTAGACATTTAAAATTTTAGGTATAATATCCTTCTGCAGACTAATTCCAGTGTATTCATATCTCTTTACTTACGTAATTTCTCTTTTAAAGATAGTGTTCAGTGATTGGGGTCATGCATGGTAGGATAGAAACAGTTGAGCGAGGAAGGCATACATTCTAATAATTAACATAGAAGAGTCATATTTTACTAAGATTTGGATTCTGATAAGAGGGAATAGATAGGCTTATCTAACGGCCTGGATAACTCTGTGCAAACCAGATAAGGGACTCTCAATTGCTGCTGCTGCAACACAGTAATGTACAAAGTAGTACATAGTTTGCCACGGAGGTAGAAACTGCCACCGCCAATGATCCTGACTGCTGTTCTGCTACTGGTACTACCCAATGCCATGCCCAGCAGTGATATCGGCAAAAAAAGTCTGTAAGATGCCTGGGTAGAGATAAGTATTCAAAAGTATTTACATTTATCATATTTACAAATAACTCACAGCAATGAAATATAAGGAAGACTGTTATTGTTCATATCCCTGACTTTGTCTTCAGAGCTCATTATCCTATCAGTCCTTCTTTCATTCTACTTCACTTTTCTTTGCCATTTTTCAGACCCCTAGTCTTTTCCCATCAGTCTGTCTGCTTCCAGTTCCACAGTCTTTTTGCTGTTCTATCCTGTCTTTTTCACTTTGTCCATGGAAGAGGAGCTCAGGAGGAGCTAGCAGTACTCTCTTCTGGAATGAATAGGAGAGATTTTAATACAACAGTGATAACAACTACAATAACAAAAAATAGAAAGAGAAGTTAAAAAGAGGAGCTTTCTCCTCACAACTTCTCCATGGTCAGAAGAAAATGCAAGGGCTAGTCTTGCTCTGCGTTCTTTCCTAGAAATTTTGGAAGGTAGTACAAAGGTTACCCAAACCCCAGATTTCTGAGAAGAGCTGTCTTTTGTTCCCAGGGTGGATGTAGTGCAGGAACTATGTTCAGACTCAAAAGCTATTGTTCGTAGCTTGATAAAGTTGATCAAATCAAGTAATCTGTGAAAATCAAGCAGTTTTGCGCTGTTGTAATAGCTGCCTTGGTTATGACTTGCAGAGAGCAAAGCTATTTAATGGCCATAACTTGCTTTAGGACGTGGACCTCAATGTTGCATAGACACAAAATGCTAAATCATGGAATGTACACAAACTTATTTTCACATTTTATTTCCATATTTGGAGAAATGTCTGTTTCTTTTTCAACTCAGGAATACGAGTTTCATTCACAAAGTCTCTTCTGTTACTGTGGCAGGGATGAGTTTCAAAGTCTTATTTTTATTCAACACATTCCACATACACTGTTAATGAAGTAAAATTAGGCAATAACATTTATCAATTTATTTTGAGGTTTGAATTAATGATGTGGAAATGTTGAGCTTTTCCTTATACTTGGTCTCTTCTGATTTTGCCCTTTTTTGTGTTAAAACAGTACAACTATTCATAAAAAAAAAAAAAAAGACGACGAAAACTGTCACAACCACATTAAAGCCTTGTTTTGATCAAGACACGACGCATGTGTAAATTGCAGCACTTGCTGTTCTGTGTTCCTGCCATCGCTTTCTCCGCTAGTTGAGAATCCAGTACTTAAAATGCTCTTCTTTTTTTCATACATAAAAATGTACCTCCAGCCCATCAAACTATTTCCTTGGGAAGTTGTGGTTCACGACAGCATGACCAAGTTAGTGTTCTAACCTGGAAATGAAAGGAAAGCAGAAGCTGAGCTGTTTGAGAAACATTGGCACGGCAAGGGATTACCCTGTCTCATTTTCCCCAAACCACATTTTTCTGAACTTACGCTTCCAGCGAGTCCCCACCCAGGCAGTCCTTCTCCCAGATGAGGTAAAGGAAGCCACCATCAAGCTGAGCTAGGAGCTGTGTTAGGCTTCTCTCCGTTGGAAGCCTCTCTTCATTACATCACACCTGGCCGTATTTCAGAGATTAATGAACGGCATCTTGTCAGTTTTAATATATCGCAGTGCTTTAGTTTACATTGACGATGTAATCATAAATTCCCCGAGCTGTGAACTACACCTTAAGGACTCGCATGGAGTTCTAAGAAGGCAAGAAAAAGAAATGACTATAAACTCGAGAGCGTGCCAGTTTTGAGAAGAACCTGCAGATTTTCTAGGACATTAGGTTTCAAAAGAAGGATTAGACACAGACTAAACAGAGTAGAAGTCATAAAAATTTAAAGACATCACAAAAATAAGATCCTTTTTAGGTATGACAGAATACTAAAGGAAATTTATACTGAATTATACCACCCAAGCAGACCCATTAATTAATGTAATGAGAAAATATGTTCCATTTCCATGGACCTAAGCATGTCAGGAAGCATCTGACACTTTTAAAAGGGGGAGAGGTGAAAGCATGCACTTCACCACTCCTGAAATTCTCAGATTTTAGCTTATCTATTCACATTCATGTTTGGGCTGCTGAGGCATTTGGATGCGACAAATCAAGAGAGAGGAAGAAAAAATTACTGTAAGTGACAAATATGTCTAAAAAAGCATAAACACATTTTGTGCTGTGTAACTTCTAAAGTTACATCTTGTGTCTTGAATATTGGAGAGATTATCATATCACACTAGGAAAGCATGAGTGAAAAGAAGCTTTTTATTGTCAAAATGATATATATGTGAAACTTTTAGATCCATAAGCAGATGCTACGTGTTCATTCCAACTGCTTATAGTTCTGAAGCTGGCAAGCAGGGCAATTTGCAGGATCAGGAAATAAAAGCCAGTCTTCCAAGGTTGTTCAGACATTGATTTTCCATGCAAATGATTTTTTTAAAAATCAGGTTCTAATTCCTTTTCTCAGAGTTTTATCCCATTCCTGGTATTAAAATACTCCTCTGCATATTGCTTGGAAATTCTTATGCTCATTCCTTGATAGAAGAAAACTGAAAAAATTAGTTTGTCCCTTAATTTTTTTATGATGCAAAAACCCCCTGGGACACTTTCTTTCATTTCGTATCTGTGATGTAATGGCCACTTGATCTTAAGAATGGGATATTTTAGGTAGCATCTTCTGTAGCGTGTCATGTAAATTTTCAGTTTGGATAGCACCTCCCAGATGTTTCCATCCCTGTTCATTTGAAGAATTTTTGATAGATGTGACTACCCTCTGCAGATATATTCTTAGACTTAATATGTTGATCTGTCTGTATTCAAGTGAAGCATTGCTTTAGAGTACTTTGATAAACGTATCTTTTATACATATATAGCCGATGCTGAAGGTTTTTCTAGATTACAAATAAGTACAATTTTTTATGCATGCAAAATTTTGAGAGTTAATTGCATTTGTGTACATAAGTGTGCATATCTGATACAGTTCAGTTAATTCTTTGATTTTTTGTGTTAAACTTTACATTTCTTTTCACTTGTTAGTGGCAGGAAATGGGTCCGCAGATCCCTTTTCTCTTTTGTGCTAAGCAGTTTACATGCTGCGTGTGCAAAACTGCGCTGCAGCCAAAATAATATTTGAAATATTTGGTCACCATGAATCAACAGAAAGAAGGCCAAACCTCATGCTTTTATGACCACATTAAAAAGCAGGATGTAAGTAATAATAACTAACCTATCTGTGTGGTTGAAATGCAAGGTGGCAGTTGTTTTATAATAGTAGAAAATACAGGATAGTTGTGAAGGCAGAAAATGCAGGAGAACTTTATGTTTAATTGAAATGAGTGAAAATATTTTACACAGGCAAAATCCAGTTTATTTACTTCAAGTGTTATCATGCATTGCACTGTCGTTTTGCAGGAGTGTTAATTACTACCCTGATTATGTTAATCTGAATGTTTGCAATTCAGTGAACATTCATTTTTCAAAAATCTTTTGTCTCTTATAGTTGTTGTGCAAAGTTTATCAGCATTACCAATTTCTGAGGAGAAATTTACTGGGGAAAATGTGCTAATAATCCCATTACAGATAATTGATGGAAATCTCTTTCTGAGCCAGGTAGCTTTCAAAATAGGCAAAGGAAGGAATCTGATTTGCATGGGTTTACTCTTTATAAAAGGATTAATGTTAATTGTTAATTGATCCCTGTTAATTTGAGTGATCATTTTCTGATCTGTGGAAGGTTTTACTTAAGTCAGTAACGATACTAAAGATGACTCTTTGGCCACGTCTGTACTGCGGGTAATAGTGACTGCAGCACATAGCATAAATTTCTGAATGAGGGAGGTGTCCGTAAGCACTTTAGGAGACTGGTCACAGTTAAAAATAGTCATGCAGAGCTTCACAGGCTTACCTGAGATGTTTCTTTTTTTCCCTACACTTCCTGATGCCACTACTAGACTGCTGCTCATACTCAGACTGGTTTAAAGCTATCTTCTCTGTACAACTCAGTAGTCATTAAAAACTTCAGCAAAGGCATGTCTTCGCTTTCATTTCCTTTTATAAGATAGAAAACACTTCAGCACTTTCTGTTATCTGTTCAAAAGAAGCATGAAAGGATTAATTTAATCTTGTGGGATTTGTTAATGTCTCAGTGCTGTAATCTGAACAAATCTTTCGTTTTGAGCTTTTTGTAGGGGTGTTCATTTGTCGGGGAGCTGAAGCTGAAAACTCACAATGATAGCCACATGCTCCACTGAAGCCCACTGCCATCTGAACTTGCCTTCCTAAAGACTCTGTTGACCTTCATCAGATTTTAATCTCTCTGTGGTTTGCTACGTTGGCACCACTGAAATCACAGGCAGAGCTCCTACGGACATCAACAGATCTGGATTTACTCTGTGTTATTTTTTGGCAGGTGGATTTTGAAAAACAAAAGAAAGAACGTCTAGCTCTCAGGTGGTAGTTTTTATGTGGGGGCTGTTTTCTTACCAGTTCGTGTGGTGGCTTTTTGCTTTTTCTGTTTAGTCTTCTCTTCCTTGTAAATCTATGCCTGTGGTATGGACTGGGGCTTTTATCATTTGTAGAAGATTAATAATGAAAAAATCCCTGATTATTCCCTATAAACAAACACTTTGGGTCTTGCCCCTAAATTCTTTCACAAAACTTCTTGGAGATTTCAGAGATGCTCTGCCACAGTGAGGAGTAAGTGAAGAAGTGCAGAAGAGGCATTCTCAGTGCCGCCTGTTGAAAACAGACCAGTTGGAAAAGCAGAGCAGAGAGGCAGAAAAGGGAGTTTGACTCACCTGGAAGGAGGACGAACTGAGGCACTGGGTCCTGCTTCCTGGAGTGTGCATAACTAAACCGTGAAGCAGAACTAATTTAGTGGGCCTTTCCACTTTCAAATAAGCTTTCTAGGCCAGAAGATTCTGACTCCATTCTCTCTCTTCTTTTGACCCACTGATTTTTATCATTTCTGGCTGCACCGCAGCTCAGATTCAACCAGAAGGACTGCAGTCAAAGCAATTTCTTGGGAAGTAACCAGAAGAGTTAGATCTACCTCTTTCTGAATTGTAGTAGTGTTCTTATTATTAAACTGGCACCACCACCCATGAAGTTAATTGAGGTGCTGACTATGACTAACTTTTCAGGATTCTCCAAGGTCTCAAGCAAGCTTTGGCAGTTGCATGTCTTATCCTGGATTGCTTTTAGAAGGAGATAAATATCTATCTCCATATTGTTTGGGTACTTCTGAGGATGTATGCCAGCCAGAAAAATTTCTAGCCAGATTAAAAGGTACGTAGTGAGTTCAGGTGCCAGGAAATTTAAACAGTACTGGAAATTGGGTAGCTGGGATTGCTGTTTGGGACTCAGAAGGGTTTACGTGCTTGGGACACACTTTGGGTAGACATCAACAGCATGCAGTCTGAAACCTGCTATCTTCTGGAAGAAAAAGTGTTCCAAAACAAAACAAAAAACCCCAGTCCAATCTGTGTGTGACAGACCTTAAAAGTAAGATATTAGGAGTGTTCCATCTGGGGCAATTTCGGGTGAATTCCATACAAGGTCAATCTGCAGTCCCAGCATTCACTGCTATCTTAGTATTATGTATTTTATTTCCATGCTAATAAAAGAAGTGAAGAATTTGCAAGACAATAGTAAGTTTAGAAAATATTAAAATGACAGTTTATCTGCATACTGAAAATCTGATAATTCCATAGAAGTTCCATCATAAACAAAAAGCTGTAATTAAAAATGCAAAGTAAATATGATTCTAGTAAATCACAGGGGACCTCTTAGTCACAAATTTATCTTACTACTAAGGTATTTAAATAAGTAAACCCCTCAAAATGTCAGACAGCTGTATTCTTTAGAATAATTTTAATAAGCTAACATGGTAATGTGTTTGCTGGTTGCAGCCTGTTGCCTATATTCAAGTCTCTGTGCATCTCAGTCACTTCGCTATGGTTTTTCTCTTGCATAACCATCTTAAAAACTACCTAATCCATTGTGTACCTTTTTATTCCTTGTTTGCATTGATCTAGAACCAAATAGCTGTGAATAAGTGCACAAATGATGCATGAGGTATTACGCATGTGTGCGTAGCTGCAGGTTTCTGGTACAGATATATAATAAGCACCAGGTATATGTAGACTGTATGGTTATGCACCTTGGAAACCTCAGGGTTAGGCTGACATAAGTGCCTTCTGATGGCTTGCTAGGTAAGATCTAGCATGAGGCTCTCTAGGGATGAATTTCTTAAAAAAATAAAAGTGAGATCGACCACATTTATTTGATATTACATTCATAGGTGTAAAATAGCAGTTTATAGTTTCACTTGTCCATTTCCCTTGCTCTGGATCTGCCTCCCTGATCAAGAAATTCAATAGCTATTAAAGGCTGCAGCTGTACTAACAGTCGTATGTTTTATAGGAGGAATTTTGCAGCTATTACTTTAGAACAGGCGTTCCGTGCCAGTACAGATGTTGCGTCCACCTTTTTCATAAGCACTTTATCTGTACCATGGGCATTGCATTTCTAATGTTTGCTTGGAATTGCTAAACATGCTCCATAGCTGTAATTTATTTGGGCTGGTGTAGTTTAAAGACCTGAAAGCTAGACCTGCACCTGTTCTATTCATCTGACCAGGAAAGCTCTAATTCCACTGCATGAGACTTTGTAGAGTTTGGATCTCTTCTGTATAAATCTCCTGAAACAAATGCAGCCCTTTGATTCACACATATGTTCCCCTTCCCTGAAGTAGAAATAGCTTGCACATATATCACCAAATTTCAATTTTCTAATATAGAAGGGAGGACATACCACTTGATCTAATGGAGGACCAGCATACAACTCCTACATTCCCTCCCTCAGTCAATCCGTCTCTGAGTAATCAAACGTACATACTGAAAGGTGAAACATGTAGAACAATGTGTGTAACTGGAGCAAACTCTGCTAGTATGACGACACTGGTTTCATTGTGGAATGATATGACAAACACTTCTGAATGTAATGTATTTAGAGTGATATAAAATGAGTGAGAAGGAAAAGCAACTACTTAACGTAACTTGATTCACCTCCTGACAGCACTGATATCAGTGAATTTGTACTTTTGTAAGACAAGCAACAGTTGAAGAAGGCTGCGATATTGGCATTAGCCTAAGTAAGAAATGACAAATTTTAAATATTGAATGTCAAACCAGTATAAAAGCCATTCATTCAACTGTTTCAGCCCAGGATTTTGGAATTCAGACAAAATCCGGGAATGGTCCTAGCTTTGAAAGACAAAAAAATAAAAATAAAAGAAAAGAAAATAAAAAAAAAAAAATAAAAAAAAATCCCCCCCCCGAAACCACCCCAAACCAAGCAAATAAGAAAGCCACCGTTCAGTGAGGTTTTACAAAACCAAAGCTATGTCCCACTTTGCCCAATTCTGCCAGAGATGTATGTCATCTGTAGACATGTCATCAAATATGACTCAAACCAACCCTTCCCCCAAAATAAATAAATGCAACCACATAGACCGAAATGATTCTTTGGCATTTTAAAGGTTCTACCCTACTTATTTGTGGTGCATTTTTAATTTAGAGTTAAACCAGGGGCTGATCCCTTACTTAGTGTTTTTGTTAAAATAAAACAGAAAAAAAAAGCATTTGTGCCATAATCAATCCTGTTAAAAACTTGTAAATATGTAGTAAATTTAGCGCAATAGAATGGAGAAGCAGCATCTCTATAAGAAAACAAATAAAGAACAAAAGACTTAAAGAACAGAGCTGTACGTGGAAGTAAAGAGAAGGCAATAAAAGGACAGAAGCTTATTCAAAGTATGTATTTTGGGAATAGTGATTAAATACTAAAGCTAAGATATTATTAGTAACTATATTACTAAAATGAAATGCTCCAGAATTGTGCATTTAGGCTTTGAATTCCTTTTGAAAGTTCCGATGACTTTGACAAACCACACAAGCCTCATTCAAGAGCCCAAGAATACCTCCTCTGATTCATCTAAAGGCAGAGCAGAATTTGGCCCCCCAGGCCATCAGAAGCTCTAGATAGAATTACAGTCTTGCTGTACACAGCTGAGTGTATATAATTCTTTAAGTAAAATTCATGTCTTGCGTGTTGTAAAAGAAATGAAAGGTAGCTGTTAATTCCAAGGCTTATAAATATGTCAGTGGGTTTTCATAATGTCTTAATAAATTACAAGAACAAACTCAATGACTCATGATGTCACCAGAACTACATGCTGCACTGTATTTATTGTAATTATGTACTGTACCTCACAGAATTCTTTGACTTTCTACATGAATATATAGGTCCCACTAAAAAATTAAAACCATCCTCATTGACTTCTTCATTCTTTTTTATTTGCTATCTTTTAGCTGTTTCCTTGTTCTGAGCCCTTCTTCAAATGAAGAAAATTTTTAAGTAAATGTATTTAAAAGAACATTGCTGCAACTGCTATATTTGTTCATTGAAAAGCTGAAGTAAAATACAGTTTTCAAATATCCTCAAATTTGGGTGAAGTTCAAATTTTCCTTGGATCCTAGTTCTCTGGCTGGCCACTAGCCCATATCACTAATGGTATAACTAGCTGAAAAATGGAAAAACAATTTCATGAAAATTTCAAGATTATTTTGGCTTAGATCTGAAATGTAGAGATTGCATCAATATCATAGTGTCAGTAATGCTTCATTCTTTAGTCTAAAAAATAAAACGCAGGATGGCCTAAACAGTTGAGGTAAGTGAAACGTGTAAGACTAATTCAACAGCATTTCAAACCCGTTAAGGTAAACTTAGTGTGTGAAGAAGCTCTTGGCTCTTTAGTGCTCCCCCTCCAAACTGGTTTTCACTCTCACAGATGTAAGCTGGCAGTGTAGTTTGCGTTTAAGTGTTGTGATTAAACGTTCTTTTGCATCAAAAAATATAGTGAGTTGATATATTGAGTTGGCACTGCTCCCATATATATGCTTAGGTATTGATTTCAATGGAACAGAACCTGTTACTTAAGATGGGTGAAATAGAAAGAATTCTACAGTGCATCCATTTTTTATGGCCCTTCTTTAAATCACTGGAAATGGTACATCTGAATTTAACATACATTGATTTGATGACATGCTTCTCTGAAGATATTAAATAAACAAAACAAAGAAATGACCCCCAACTTTTCTCCCATCGTTACTGAACTATTTCTCCAAGATATCTATACTTGAAAAGCCTGTACATGAAATCCCCTTGTTCAAGCTGTAGGTGCATTCACATATTGCTTGCAATGAAACAGGTATCTTTTCCATATGGAGGTCTTAATTTTCACTCTCATTTATGCAGAAGCAAACGGGAAACCCCATTCCAAACTTCCCATTCCAAAAATAATAGCAGTGTTCAGTCACATTTTATGAAAGCATCTTAGAATTTATATAAATAAAACTAGTGTACATTTCAAAGAATATATAAAATGCTGGCGTTTTGCTTTTACTGCAAAGATCAAAGAGCTGATTAAAATTAAAATTTCATGAATTTTAAATTATGCATTTAGTCATAACAAAAATATTAAAACCAAAAAAATTTAAAGCAGCAGGTGTACCTTATATAGTAAGATAAAGTTTAATATATTTTATTAGCTTAAGGGACACAGAATAACTATCTATCCAGAACTTCAGGCATGCATTTACATAAATATATTAAATTAAGAAAAGCAATTATACACTTAAACATCCTTTTGTCTAGAAAAATCATTAAATCCACAGATTAACAATAAATCCAACTCTATGCATTTATCACTTCCAGATACAACTGTTCCATTTCTCAGATATTACACAAATACATTTGTTAGAATTTATATGCATTATACATATATTATATATTACATAATAGTGTGTATACATACATGGTGTTCAATAATATAATAATAATTTGTACTTTTTATAGCACTTTTCATTTGAAGAGCTCAAAGCGCTTTACAAGGATTGATTTCACTAATTTTCAGATGGAAAGTGGAGGCACAACGATGCAATTACTTCAGGTTATATAGAATTTGTGACAGACAGTAACTGAATTCTCTTGTTGTGAGCTTCAGCCATGCTATCTCCCTAAAAAGAAATACACATATAGCATATGTAGTCTACGTAGGTAGACCTGCAAAGACTTGTAAGGTCTCAAACCAAGAAAGCACTTAATTATATTAATAATGTTAAGCACATGACTTCAGGGAGACTCATATGCTTAAAATTACTTGTGTGCTCCAGTGCTCTGCTAGATTGGTGCCTGTATATGCTTAGTAGTATAATACAGTTTATAGAAGATACTTAAACATAGTTTGAATGATATTTTCTAAGCTATTTTCCCACATTTCAAATGTACATACAGTACCTGACAGCTACTATAAAATAAAACTAATTGAACAGAGGAATATCACAACAGTAATGTTCTCAAGTGACAGAATTTTCTTATTTCCTTTTCCTTTTCTGCTTGGCTCCCATTAAAATCTAATTGTTCTCAAAAGAGAATTGAAGTTTTAATTCTGCAGTATATTTTGTGGGGGACAGCTAATAGCATTTCTGGGTAATTCACAGGGTAGGGTTACTGCTTCTGGTATTAATGGAGATCACTACAAGATACATCTGGTGACTTAATACCAGATGGTTTCTGGTCGCACTATATCTTGGTATGAATCAAGTTCATTCTGCGCACCAGTTTTAACTCTGCCTAGAACATTTTCCTTTTAGCCGCACCTCCTAGGAACATTCAGAAAATGGGATTTGTTTGTTACTACCTTGAGATGCAAATCGCCTTTTCATCCTACAGTGAAACGCATCCTAGATTAAAAACACCCCTCCAAAACAGCCACCTCTCTCTGCCTCCTTCCCACCCAAGAATATTGTGAACACAGCCACGGTGTGTATTCACATACTTTAGCTGGCACCTTCTTTCTGAAATTTCCTGGGAATTTAAGCAATTTTTCATTTAAATATTTTTTCACTTTTGTTTTCATTGCAAAATGAAGATAAATAGGAAAATCTCATAGACTCTAAAAGGAACTTAACTATATGATACATGGGACCCTATTGATCACTTATAACAGATGGAAAGTTGTTTTTTATCAGTAGAAATAAAACTCTTCTCCAATAATGCAGCTTGCTGTTCGTGCATATTCTTAGCAATAATTTCTGACATTTTTGATTGTGGAAGCCAGTGTGTGTACAGTAGGCAATAGGTAAAGACACACATTAAACGTATATAACACAGAATATTATTTTTTTGTGAATTCCTATAGCATGAAATGACCACTAGAATGATATATTTTCAGTACTGAGAGCTCTGGTAAGCAGGTGTGTCACTTGGCTTTCAAATCAAACTGTACAGTGTAACGTGAAGAAAAATTTCCTATGGAAGCCTATGGGAGTTTTCTTTGGGTTATGGGACTACATGATAATCCTTTGCTAATATAAAGACCAAAGTAGTAATTATTAATAACTTATGAGTGAACTGAAGGAAAAAGGTTGATGTGTCAGTTGAACCACTTGTACAGTGCTATAAAATAGTAATGTTTCTCTTTTCCCAGATAAGGCGTTAGTAATACTCTCTGATTCGTCAGTCTGCCCAGTGTAAAGCTATACAGAATTAATTGCTGTGCTAAGATTGTTTGGGCGTTGTGCATTTTATAGCACGATAAATGCTGTGTGCAGAGTTGTAATTGAAATCAATGAGCACCAAGGCAAGCGGCTATCCCTTTGCCTAGCACGCATCTGTAGAATGCCTGCTCATGTCCCTCCCCAAAATCGCTTACGCCTGTCATTTCAGTACTAAGGAGTCTCATCGCTTTCGGTCGTACTAGTCTTATTAGTAAGGGTGACAACAACATTTTTTTTGGATTAGGATATAGTCTTGATTGAAATATTACACCATCCCTATTAAATACAGGAAGAAGGTCTTGAAAATGTGCCTAAGGCTGCTGAAATCAGCCTTTGTAATACTGGACTCAAAACAGTCGAGGGAACTCTTCTGTAGATGTTTGTGAGCATCTGTGGGGGCAACTCTGGGCCCTGTCTTACTATGGCTATTTCATAAAACGGGGCCACTGACTTGGTATTTTAATTACTTTCCTGCTTAGTGGCATATGCTTACGTATTTGAAATAAGCATGTATGTGTGAAAGAGAAAAAATGTGAGCTAATGCTCAACATTTTCAAAGAAGCATCAAGAAGCCTGGCAGATTTAATAGACCCCTTGTGTAACTGTTGGCGATGCCTATAAGGAAACCCAAGAGGATCGGATACGCTCCGTACATCTTGAAGTAGGATATGCTCCGTATGGCTTTGCACAGGGCTGAATCTGCAGTCTTATTCCAGAAAACCTTGGTGTGTTTAATGACTGCAGACGCAGACACAGAGGGGTCATGTGTACACTGATGTCTGAAGGTAAGATCTTCTGCCAGCTAAGTGGATATCTTTTAAGGACTTAATCCTATAACTAATGAAGTCAATAGGAGATTTTCGGTTGACATCAATGGACTTTGAGTCAGGCCCTCAAAGATTAAAGTAATCCTGTACTAAGCTTTCAGGTGGCTTCTGCTGTTTCACACCTATATCCTAAAAAGTACATGTGTCTTGCTTCACTGAATTACTCTGCCGTTGAAAACAACGAACATTTTAGCAAAATGGTCCTAATGTTTTTTTTCAATGTTTCCACAACATTTTGCTCTGAAACTACTTATGGAAATATTTATGAGTTTTTTGTAGCCAGAACCCAGATTATTTGGTACACATTTTCTGCAAATTTGGATTAGAATAAATTTAAAGGGTTGATTGCCTTTTTGGTGAGATTCTTAGTTAATTTTTTTAAGTGACAAAAATAAAAAATTGGTCAATTTTTAATATTGCAAAATGGGAAAAATTAGTTTTTATTTACTTCATGACTCCTTTTTTTTCTGAGAGACAGATCACCTTTTCAGTTGGACAGAAGATCAAAATGGTATCATTCCTAATTAAACTGATACACAGTTACATTAAAGGATAGTAAATTAAAATGCATTAATGCCTTTTAAAGGATTTACATAATTAAGGAAAAATAAG
This sequence comes from Haliaeetus leucocephalus, assembly GCF_000737465.1. Taxonomy (NCBI): domain Eukaryota; kingdom Metazoa; phylum Chordata; class Aves; order Accipitriformes; family Accipitridae; genus Haliaeetus; species Haliaeetus leucocephalus. The sequence goes on along the minus strand of NW_010972457.1, from coordinate 374,889 downwards.
CAGAGCAGGATATCCTCGGAGTTGTTTTTTCCATGCAGGCCCAATCTTATAAATGCCTATTTCATTTAATGCAAGTAGAATTACATGTACAAATATTGATTTTCACCTTAGTGGGGCTTTACACCTGTGAAAAGTTACTTGTTCGTAAGTGTTTTCAGAATCTCCATTTTGCATCTTTGTACCTGAAAAGGTCGCCTTTTCTAACCCCAAATTAGAGAAAGTATACACTGAAAAGCAGCGTTTCGTCATCCCGGGAATATTGTTCTGCTTTTCACTTGAGGTGTCTGATTAATGCATTGAAATCAGTAACTTTCTGATAAGCACAGTGACTGTACAGTGACCAAGTGCTTTCTCCCTTCCTCCAGCTTCAGTCTGAGCTGCTTAAGGCTGGTACTCCTGAACTGTAAATGTCCAGCTAAGATGCAGTATTAGAAGTCACTATAAAATAACAAAGTTCTGTGGAATGATCAAAAGATAAAAATCTTTGCCTGCTGGGAAGCCTCTTTGATGCACACGTCTATTAGGCAGTTTCAAAAATAATAAGCATCACCTGCAGCAACCAGGGATTATTGACGTTTGCTGTGGTTCTAGAAAGGAAGGAGCTGCAAAGTCAAAATGTGGAGAAGTGAAAGAAAGAAGGAGATAAACAGAGGTGTCATGTTGGTGATATAGAATTTATACTCTTATTTATACCTGACTTACAGTTTGCATGAAGTAGAACAACCTGTGAGGATTTAAAGGTACAAAGGGTTTGGCATCTCTGTCCCTGACTGTTAACGGAAGAAATTTATTTCCTTGAGGGGGAGGGTTTAAGTTAAGTTAATATTTCCTATTGGACGCATTAGAAAAATGAGTTTACTGTTTTTCTGAAATGGAGTGAAACAATCTGGAGCTGATTTTACATAACATCTTTTTGTCTCCCTACCTATCTATGGAGTAAAGGCGTTTCTCCTAAATTCCAATAATACGCCTTCTTTCTCATCAGTGGCATTTAAAAAGAGAAAGATGAAGGTTTTCTGTCCCAAAGTAATAAAATGAGGGTTGAAAACTAGCAGACTTTAGGAACAGAGTTATGTTTCTTGCAACAGGTATGTTTGCTGTCTTTTAACAGTAAAAAGCCTCAAAGAATGCTTGAAATGTACAATGTGTTGGGAACAGAGAGGCAGTATCTCCGAATAAAGGAAGAAATGAATGGAATAAAAGATTAGGAGAGAGAGACAGAGACAGAGACAACTTGAACACATACATAAAATCCCTTCTGGAGGCCCTTATCTAATTGCCTCATTTATCTAGTTTCATTTATAAGCTCAGTTTTATTCTGGGACACTCTCGGAGGTTGTGTGAGAATGGCTGCAGAATGACCTAACTGGCAACGGGCTTTCTACAGACCCCCCCCCCCTTTTTTTTTTTTTTTGCCAATTCTCAGGGCAATTACTGCAGTTGCCCTTTTTATATTAGCATCTTGGGTGGCTAGGCCTGGGGTTTACTCACTCTTTTTAATAGTATAATTTCTTTTGATAAATAAGCAGCTAGGATTTTTTGTCTTTTTTTTTTGAGAATACTTTTCCACTGGGACTTCCTATGTACCCATGTGGGCTTAATGCAGATGCTTGCTTTCACAAGATATAAAAGATGATTTAAAAATGAAGCAAAACACTTTCCACAAACTATCTCCCCTCTCCCTCTAATCTTCACTTAGATTACTTCTTAGTGCTGAAGTTTTGATGGAATGACTCAAACAGAAGTTGTTTTTTTTTAATAAAAATAAACTGAAGTATTTTGCTTAAATTTTGAAAGTGATTTTCTGGGTGCAGCACAGCTGATGTGAGTTTTTTGCCATAATTTGAATGAGGCCTGAATTTAATTCTTAGCTTTTACTGGAGTTTTATTTTCTGATTTCACTAGTAAACTAAATTGTCTTTATTATTAAGATCAAAACTCTAAGATCATTGTTATCCCTTCTCTACATGACTATGGCATATATATTACTGTGGATCTTCAATTTAGGTACCATCTGTGGTATTTGTTAAGTCTCCAGGAACTAAGCAGTGAGAAAAGAACTGTCACATCTCCCCAGCTGGTTGTTGAAAATAATGCGTCACAGTGGAGTTAAGTTGGGTTTATTTTTAAATACATTTCATTAAAGAAAGCGTTAAAGATATTATCTCTGTCAGATATTTAAATGTTGCTAAAATACTTCAGCGACTTTCTTGCTTTGCCGATTATGAAGAGTGTAATAAAACTGCACTATTTGACAGATTTAGACAGCTGGCTCATTCATGAGAAGTTCACATTTTTGTCACCCACGTTGAATAAGGAAAGATTAGATGCTAAGGTCAATTTACAAAAATGGTTGTCAGGACATTTTTTAATTGTAAAACTTTTTGTGATGGAATTCAGGGAAAAGACTAAAGGCAGAAAGCAGCGGAGACAAAGAGCTGCTATTAACCTACAGATGCTACTGCAGGGTTCATTTTAAGATTGGTCACACTGCTTAGCCAATGAAGTGTTCGTGTGACTATAAGGGACCACCCTTTTCTGGGGTGAGAGGGCAATTTGGTCTTCATGCTCATTTAATCCCAAGACGTCTTTCAATGGACTGTCAGTTGAATCTACATTGTGCAAAATTATGCATGCACTTTTTAATGCAGACCATTGTTCGCTGAGCACTTAACCAAGATTTCTCAACCAACTTCCATTTGGCATGAGGTCACTCGAAACCCAGGCAAACATATATGGAAGGCAAATGTAATTTTCTGTTCCTCTGAGCTGGAATGTGTAAGACAGAGAAATGCAAGTATCAGTCAAGCTGTACTTTCAGATTTAATACTTACTAACTGAAGACTGACAACTTTCTATAAAGGAAAATTCATTGCATGTCATTGCCCTGGAGAGGTAATTTTGCTACTGGAGAGTAATATGGCTAAAGTCTTTTAGATCTTATTGCCTAAAGTGTTGTAAATCGTTGACGCATGAACAGCTACTTATAAGAACCATAGGATGTGCACACTGTGGCTACTCTGCTTTCTTTTCATAGGCAAGGTTTTATAAAAGCCAGGTAGTGCAAAGGAAATCTGATAGTCGGTAAGTAGTGAGCAAAGAAACTGCCAATAACGCCGTAGAACTGAAGATAAGAGGGCACCAGTTCTGAAGAAAGATCTATTTAGACTATTAATACTTTAGAAAACCTGACTATAGCATGTACACCATATTTATTGATACATTTACAAAGACTCAATTTTACGTTAGCTCTTCAAGGACCATTTACATTTAGAACCACATTTGGCGAGAATCGTTATACGTTTTGTACAAGTGACATCTTACACAGCCACACACGCTCATGTGAGCTCTCGTCCGGGGACGTTCCATTCAGTGTGAAATTGGCAGCAGTCTACTTGTGTATGATCTGGCCTGTCCTGTTACAGTGAAAATCACTTTATGAACACTTTTAACATATGCTGGAATTTTATTATGATTGGTTGGCAGTTGTTTTTTTCATCCGTCGTAAATGAATACAAGTTGACACAAGGATACATTTCTAGATTAGATCCACAACACATTAAAGAGTGTGTTTGCTTTCTCTTTCCCCGTCTTTCCAATTAAGTTGGTGAAAAATGTAACTTTAGTATTTTACAGGACATGGTAAAGCTGTCTCATCTAGGTGATGTCTATATTATAAAAATAAAATAAAATAATATAAATATGTAACATGAACCCAGTGCCCATCGTTAAATAAAATATATGATAAAAAGCAGACCTTCTAGGATGACTGGTTTTGAAATATGTGAATATAATTTAATTATTAAACACTTTAAACAATCTTGATATTAAGCTGCGATAACCAGATTTTTGCATCTATGCTAGATAAAGAAATGCGTAACATTCTGTAATAGAGTTACATTGATGAAGGTGAAGGTTACAGTCTTACAATGAATTGCCTAGACAGGAATGCATTAAGGAGTTCTGAAATATTGTCTCATGATGTAGTTCAGTTCACCTTAGAAACTGTTACAACTGGATTTTATTAAGTCCAGCAGTTTATACAGCGATGTTTGAAAATTGCTCTCTTATTGCTATAATCAGATAGGTACAGACACGAGATTTCTGGGATGTCAAAGAATCCATTAAGACATCATGGAAGTCCTTTGATGAAAATGTGGTTTACAGTGGAATTACTTTGTAAACTATTTCTCATGAAGAAATAAATATAAAAAAAAATTCCACTAGCTGCAAGACCGTATTTGTGATAGTGCGTGCATGTGTATGTGCGCACGTATTGGATATTGGTACGTCTGTGGAGACGTACAGAAATATTTACACACATACAAAGAATTTATCTGCACATTTGTGGATATTATACTTAAATTAATAAAGTAAATCAAATCACCAGTATTTGTTGCAGGATAACAGTCTTTTAAAAATGACAGGATTCAAAACAAATGCCCATTGAAAGTGTAGTTTCCAAATAGTCCCAGAAACTATACAATATAGCTGGTTAGATCCAGCAAATAGGATGTCATGTCTAGGATCTGATCAAGAATACCTGCCCTTGTCACTCTTCGGATGTTTCTATCCACTTGTTCACACTGGGGGCCGAGATAGCCTTTTTTACATAAGCATTTATTAGGCCTTACACAGACACCTCCATGTCGACAGGCTGGGTCACATTTTGCTGTGGGTAAAAAAACAATGATTTTCTAATTTGTTTAGAACATCACAAACTGAAAAGATACAGTACACATTCATTAAAAGACTTTCAAAACTTGTAATGATAAAGCACAAAAAATAAAAACAAAATAGAAAGGACAAAATATTAGAAGCTTTGAAACCACATTTTTTAAAGTTTTAGAATATTGGAGGAGGAAGTAATTTTGTATGTCTGAGAGGATGCCACCTAGGACACACTGTGAAACTCAAATAGCAGATTTTTGACAATGTCCAATTCCTAGGTTCATGCTCGATTGTGGAGTGCATAGAAGACCCATCTCAAAAGATTTTAGGCTCCAAATGTCATATCATTTGAAAACAAGACATACAGCACATCTAGATCTTTAAACAGTGGTGGTCTACCTCATCCCATTGCTTATGCAGGCAACCCAAAAAAGTCCTAAAGTTGGTGAGACATTTTAGCACCTGGCCATCTCCAAGCTAGCAAGTACTAAATCTCAGGTAAACTCCTGTGTACATGCAGAGTTCTGCACTACACTTTCCTTAACAGAGAAGACCACAATTGCCCACAGAGATGCACTCCTTTGGCTCTTGAATCATTTATGCTTGGAACAAAATTGAATTCCCTTTAGAAAAAAAAGAACCAGGGTATTTTTTGGACAGCTTTTATCAGTTAGTTAAGTTTCCAGGTTTCTCCCTCTGATGCCTGACTATTTACCTGTAGAGTTCGAGGTTAATCAGCTTGCTTAAGTTTTTTGAATACAAATGCTGTTTTAAATTGTAGCCAGTGTTAGCTAACAATCAATAACTTTAGTTGTGGAAGTATTTTCTTCTGGGGTAGAGTCACAGCGCTGTGATAAATATAATGTATCTTCCTTTTTGCAGACGTGTTGCTGTTTATGTTATCTATTACAATAAAACTATATAATTCATTTACAGAGATTTATAATACACTATATAAAAACAGGTTTCTTGATTTTATTCATGAGTCTCTTAATTACACTCGGAGAAAACTGATGGCTCATATGGTAATTTTTCTTATTTAAACTATAATAGTAGCTTGAGGTCCAACTTAGAACACCTCTGTTAAGTGCTGCGTTGGATACAGGGAAGAAACATCCTTAGTCTACATATTTTCTGTAGCTTTCTTGTACATTGCATCTATCAAATTATCCATCATAGAGCTGTAATTTTTTAAACAAAACATTGTTCAAGACCCATTTATGTTCACACTGGAGGTGTTTTTTACTTTAAGTTCCACTTGGACAAGGGCTGTAGAATGGGCCTCATTCTCTAAATGTAGGAAATCTCTGACTGACAAGTGAGGACAATTGAAGTTGGGCTATTTGGCCAGATTACCTCATCCATTTCTCCAACCTGCTTTTGTCGCATGGCTGTATGATGGTCAGCTCATGAGTCTTGTCAGTAAGATATATCATTAGTGATTTCATTTCATTCCAAATGAAGTCACTCCTGCTCATCACCAAAAACCCGGAGGTTCCTGAAATTTACTCTCCAGGCTATAAGGACCTTGTAGCTGACGCTGCTTCAGCAGGGCCCTCCTGAGTGCCCTTCCAACCTGAATTATCCCTGGTCCTTCGTGTGGTCCTTGCTTTGTCTTACTCTGTAATTCTTTTACTCGTTTGAGTTCTACTGCCATTATGTTAACCTTATCTCTTTGTATGGGCAGCTGGTCAAACTCGCTGAGAAAATACGCTCGGTCAGAAGGCTGTGCTAATGCACTAATAACACCTCCTGGTACCCAGGCTTGCTCTGGAAGATCTGCATAGGCCAGAGTTATACAGTTCAGCCATAACCACAGCCTCTGTGAGACAGTGGTAGCACAGCTGTGGCACTCCAGGTTCATTCAGCTCACCCCTTTGGTGGCATACCAAATATCTAGTTTGATCACAGTCACTTTTTCAAATGAGTTTTAGAAGATAATGCTATGGCAACAAGATAGGACTTAATAAAAGCACTGCAGTTAATAATGGATTACAATAACATTCTGATTATTAGCTGCTTTGTGATAAGTTGTACATGTAATTCTCTTTAGCAAACTGGAGCCATTTTATTTTGTAGGATCAAAAGTAAGAATGTACCAAAACTAAAGTATTTACACTAAATTAGCAAAGTGCAAAATATGCAATAGTGACCTGCAGGTCTGATTGATCATCTTTCCTGTCAAGGTACTCCTATTTGACACTGACAGTGATAATACTGCAGGTGGAAGCTGAATGTCCAAACACAGAACATGTATTGATTGCATTTCCTTTCATTTTACAATCTTGGTGAAAAAATAAGAATTCTGTTGTCTGTCATACTTATGCTATTAATTGCATTCTGTAATGGTTCATGTTGCATTAGATGTTTTAGCTGTTGCACTCATCTAAAGACTTACTGATCTCCTACAACTCATGAGGTCAGTATTTCTTTAATGTTGTCTTAGAACTGATGGTCAATGACATATATTGAAAGTTTCTCTCAGCAAATAATTAAAAGCAAATTATGACATGTCACTGCTTTTTTCACTTGTTGCTATGAATCTATATACAAACCAGTTCTGCAGAACTCTCCTTCCCAGCCTTGATTACAGCAGCATTTTCCTGTGGGAGTGCAGTGCCCATTCCGACAATGCCTTGAGCATTCAGATGTCAGTATCTGTGCCGACTGAGCTGTTCTCTTGCATTCTTCAGGGACTAAAGGCCTGAATAAAAATATACCAACCAAGCGGATAGTTAAAAGTCAGTGTTAAGGAGAAAAACTTGGGTTTTTTCATTAAAGGCCAGATTCTCTTTTATAGTATTATCAGTGGGAGAAATCTGTGTTCTAAGGGGATTGCTTTTTTTCTCAAAAACACCAATAAACATAGAGATTATATGTTACATTACAGAAGAATACAGTGTGATTTGCTATTCTTTCATGTAACTGCCTTCAGAGATCTTCTACAAGATTAAATAATAGTCCTTGAGAATTCTTGAAGCTTGTATGTGGCAAGACCAGCTTACTGAAGAGTTTATCGCAGGCAGCATGTATCTCTAGATAATATCATTATTAGAAATGCTAAATTCTACTGCTTTTGTGGCTTTTCTTTAGAGAGCGCATAGTCATATAATTCAGTCCAGAATCTGATGGTGTCTTTTTGCTTTTCTAGCTGATTTATATCTCCAGTTGTATGCTGGGAAGAGTAATCTGAACAGCAAGCTTTATGTCGCACATTATGACATGCGTAATAATTTTGCGCAAGTATTACCTCTGTCTATGAATTCAGTTTGACATTGCAGATTTTGTATTTCCATATTTTTGTGAAATCATATTTGGATTATGCATTCCAGATGCTTATTTAAGCGTCTGAATGTCAGGAAAGACTTTTTCACTATGAGGATGACCGAGCACAGGCACAGGTTGCCCAGAGAGGCTGTGGAGTCTCCATCCTTGGAGATATTCAGAAGCTGTCTGGACACGGTCCTGGCCAACTGGCTGTAGGTGTCCCTGCTTGAGCAGGGGGGTTGGCCCAGATGCCCTCCAGAGGTCCCTGCCAGCCTCAGCCATTCCGTGGGTGATTCTGTGAAATGTATGCATGAAGGAAATTCTAGTTCAGCTGACTTAAAATATTTCTGATACTGTTTTTTTGTTGGGCTTCTTGGTGTCAAGTTTTACGTGATGCAATTTTTTCTGTTGGTCTCTACAAAATATTTTGGATGTCCAATAGCCTTTTTTATTTACAAAAGCAAAGCATTATCTTCCTTAACAAAGAAGGAATGGTAGTGTTCCTTCTGTAGTGTTAAGTGTGTAAAAAACTTAAGTGTTATAACTTAAGCGTGCCCTAATTGTTGATACGACTTCCAATGCTTTTTTAGATGTTGGTTTTTTTGTTGGTTTTTTTTTTTTAATTTAGCCGTGTGTCATCATACTGACCACTTATTTTACGTGCTGTCTGAGTTCAGCAGCTAGAGACTGATAGATCATCACAAGGCTACAGGTTGCCAGTAGAGGCACAACGTTTTGTCTGTGCTGTGGGTTTGAATGCACAGGAATAGGTTTAGAAAAGAATGGCAGGGTCTCCCAAGAGACCTAAACAAGTAATTGAATGGGAGCATCATGGCAAATTAAGTTAGTTAGTGACAAATACAAAATTGCTCATTCACAAGGAAATAATTTCAACTACTGCCATACATTCCTAAGCTTGAAATTTGCAGCACAAAGATTCTAATAATTTTGTGGAAAGCTCAGAGAAACCTTGGCTAGGTGTCCAGCTAGAATCCAAACAAACCAAAACAAAATTGTATGAGATAGAATAGAATAGAATAGAAAATAAAATTGTTCATTATACTGACATCAGTATTACACCCCCAATTATATGCAAATAGCTGGAATAGCAATTTGTGCACTGATCGCCCTGTCAAATATTAATATCCTAGACTGGTGCCCCTGTGTGGAGCCAAGGATACAATTTGTGGTCTGAGAAAGAAGGGCTGTCATGGGGGTGTGGAAAACAGTGACAGAAAAAAGAGAAGGAAAATTGGGCATTCTTCTTTATCTCCCATTTCAATATCAGAAGAAAAATCGAGGGAAAAAATTAAGCTAAAGAAAATAATATTAACTAGTTGAACTTATGGCTTCTAAGATATCAATGAAGCCCATGTTCTAGTAGGATTTTAAAAAGATATTTCTATGCACAATGGGGCTATTCAAAGTAATATTAGATAGGGTAAAAATAATGTTTAAGAAAAATAAGCACTCATACCTAATGTCATAGAAGTCCCTCACCAGCTGACTGGGCTTACACCCCCCCCCCATTTTGGCATGCAGCTTGTTAATGGTATGTTACAGGGTTTCTTGCATTTTTCTTTGAAACAGAGTAATAGACTTGCTGGTTTGTTTCACCGTAGCACTTTCTCTGCTCAGTCTTAAATGCTGCCATGATTACTTAAACATCCATACAGAAGAATTGGTTCCCCAAAGATGTTAAGGACAGAAAGAATGTGTAGATGCATCTTTAGTGTAGCACCAAGTTCTGATTTCAAAAGCATTTCTGAGAGTCAGACTTAAGGTCCTGTATTATTTAAGGGCTTTGAAATGTGTTTTGACACCTTTCGTGCAGCACATTTGAAACCCTTTCAGGTTTTGTATTTTTATATTTCCACGGCTGTCTTTTAAATATAATGCATTATTTTTTTGACCTGTAAGGAATTCCAGTTCTGTAGTAATGAGTGTATTACATATGGTCTGGTTAAGAAAGTTCCTACACTTAAAATATGCAAGATTCACAGGCATTGCTGTTTTGGAAACAGTTCTACAAAATGATATGATTTTCAGTGGACACTTGTTCAGATTTAAAGTAAAAAGATCTGTCTTCTAATTCCTACCTCTGGAAAAAAAAATATCTAAATTTGAGGTGATTTCTTTATAGCCAGCTGCATAGGAGACAACATTCTTTCTTCATCTGTCTCTGTTAAAGTCCATTTCTTTCAAGTTACTTTAAATGGCAGTCTTCTCTTTTTCTTGCTCAAACACAAATACAGTACTGTGTTTAGCAGGAAGCATAACCTCAGGCTCCTGGAGCATCTCTTGGAAAAGAGCTCCAGTGGCATATCTTTAGCAAAGAATGACCTCATAAGTCACAGAGATATTTTATTTGTGAAGATAATGATTTATTTTATTAATAGATGTAAAGTCTTTATCTACTATAGTGCTGGAATATATGGTTCTTTTTTTATTTGTATTTAATTAGGGAGGCAGAAATCATACTTTTTTGTATCCAGCCAAGCATGACTGGTCAATTTTATGATTTAAAGTTTTCTAGTGCTCTTGGTACTTGTGAATATAACCTTGCCTTTTATTCTACCATCAATCAATAACTTGCACTCATCAGCTTTGGATAGTATTTATTAATGGTGGGGTGGAGTAGAAACAAAGATGGAAAAAATTCTGGTTGGCAGAGTGCCTTAGGAGAAGAGGAATACAAATGCAGCTGCAGCAGAAGCCTTCCTGTGTGTGAGAAGAATCACTGGTTTTCCTTAGTTGTACTATGGGAAAAGCCATGCTTCTTTCTCAGGATTTGAATGCCGTTATGGTACCAACACGTATTGAGAGAAAGTCTCTGCCCCACAATACTTACAGTTTGCATTCTTAAGGCTTTAAAGGGGTGGAAATTTTCAGGCTCAGCATAAGTCGAACTGAATCTCACAAAGATAACACAAGTCTTGAAACTGACTGTTGGGACTTGATCTTTCCAGCACTTAGAGAAGGCTACGATTTTGTTTATAGAACTAGTGCTTCGCTGTGTCTCTTGACGTGGAAAATGGAGGGGAATAGATGGAGCCACACTGTGGGCTGGAGAGAATTTTTTTCCTTGTCTCCCTCAATCTATAAAACTCTGAAGGGTACAGCGTGATTACTCTTACAGTAAGCACTATTTGGTCCACAGAAAGTCAGCCAAAAATGTAGCTGATAATGACTATTTATATGGTCTGTACAATTCTAGTTATCTTAAAGAGCTGTTCATATATACAGTACAGTACAGTATATCTTGCTTGTTAAAACATGCTTTCATGAAACTGTATAACAACTCTAAATGTATGGAACATGGAGGAAAAGTTGTACTGGGGGCTGGGGCCCTCGCTGGGTCCCTTTGCTGACATGTGCAGTGCGCTGAGAATTCTTGACTGTATGATGTGTAAAATAATCTTTGCTGCATTACTGTAGCTAGTGTAAGAAAGTAGCCTCTACTGTTCATTTAGAGGCATATAAACGTCTAACATGCTTTAATAGATTAAAACTCATCCTGGAACTGCTTAGGATTTCATGCTTTCTTCAGTGCATCTCTTCACAGTTCCACTAAACGCACAGAGTGATTTAGTTGCTAGATGCGCTAGCCTGTAACTCAGACATACATAAATCAATGCAAATGGAGGGTCAAATTCAGCAGTAATACAATGGTACTGAACAGAAAACAATTCCTCCATCGTGCCTTTGACACAATATAAAAAATTGCTACTTTCCCACTAAAGTGAGAAAAAACCCAGACAAAATTCCTGGATGTTCAGATTTGAACAAGAGACACGGCCATAGAAATCCTGATTGTGGTAAAAAATGTATGGAAAGAATGTTATGCTTCAATTAACTGCACACAAGATATTACGTATTAGAATGATGCTTAAGTATATAATCAAAATTTGTGCATTAGTTGTTTGGTTTTTTCCTTTATAAGGGAAAATGTCAAGAAAAAATAATTTTGTTTCACTACTTGTCATAGACTAAATTTACTACTTGTCATAGAATAAATATAGCATCTCTTCAGGTACAGCTTCTAAAATTAAAAAGTATACCTTTAGTCCTGGGAGAGATGCCAAAAGCTCATTACTTGTCTCCAGATTTACTACATGGGAATAATGTGGAAAAAACTCATGGCTTTTAAGATTTAAACTCAGCAGCATATCAAATTTATTCTTATATGGTATACTTGTTCATGACCTCTAGTCTTAAGAAATTCTGTCATGTTTGAAAACTAGTCCCTAGTGAAGCCTGTATCAATGTTAATAGCTAAGAGGTCAATGCAACTGCTAAACAGTTTGTATTACTGTCAGGGTGGTCATGAAAACAACACCTGCTGCATGAGCACTTGGCAGCTGGGTCAACAGGCACTGTGGGAATTTATCAATTTAGGGGGCCACTTGCATAACACTTTGACTGATGAATTGGGAAAGACTGGCTTACTGGGCTAAAGCTGCTCTATTATGTATGACTTTCTTTAGGATGGCAGAGGCTTCCTGCAGGCTCCAGAAAATAAGTGAAAGATAAACTGAGCTGTTTTTTCCTTATAAAGCGATAAAAAGTGAGAACTCCTTAATAGCCAATGCTAGAAAGACTAAAAAAAAAGGGGAAAAAAAAAATCCCAAACCAAAACAAAAACTTTTACAGTCAGTGAGCTGTGATGTGATTGAAAAAAATCCTTAGGTTTTTCCATCGTGGTTACAAAGGAGTTTTTGTGAAGTACTTCTGTAAAGTGAAACTCTCTAGACTGGTATTCGCAAAAAGCTCTAATTTCTCTTTAGTGTCTCTTATGGGAATAGTAACTGCATGTGGGTAGGTAAATGAGATAAGAATTTTGCATGCTCCGGCTAAACTAAACATAATTAGACATTAATTCTGGCTTTCCATTCCCTCAAATGACTTAAGGGATAGTAACTTTCTGAACAGAAAGAAATCATATGGCCCACCTGGGTTGGTGAGAGCATTCACCAACAAAATTGGCTCATTCTACAGAGAGTTACCCCTAGTAGCTTCAGATTATATCTATAACCCATCAGAACTGAGTATCTTGATGCAGATTAGTCTAATACCATATGTTTCCGAGTTTCCATTTCCATTATAATTAAAGTGTTCAAGAGGGCTATGCTTTCATAAATGCTGTTTTTCTATCATACCATCGAACACTCTTGACTAATACTAAAAAATAAAATCTTTGTAAAGACCCCGAACAATGTCAAAATGAAGTATGACCTAGATATTGTCCCTTAGTGTTTGAAATCAGTCTGTTTGGAAATACTCTCCTATAGCGGAAATCCCAGAAGGTGATGATGAAAAGGATGATAAGTGGAATTACATATGACGGAGGGGCATGAAAGAGGAGTGAGATGCTTTGAATCAAGTTCAAGTTTCAATCCAACAGAAACCAGCTATTCTGGCTGTTGATGCGAAACATATTGAAATCCGGATCTATAAAGTGTTATAAGGAGAGGAAGAGGAATTCTTCTTACGTGTGCAAGGACACTTACTGAAGCTCTGCCCTCTTTCGTAAAAATCACCTGCTGGCTTCAGTGAGCCATCCTGGTCAAAAGAATTATGCATCCCCTTTGGAATCACTGTATCGACAGTGGCAAGCCCTTAAAACTTCACAGGGGATACAGCACGGTGTGACTGTCCTATAAACTTTTCTGGGTTTAGACTCGTCTTTTAAATGGAAATCTTTTGCATTGTCCATCAGTTTGTGTATTCTTCTCCGAATCTTTTTCATTTTATGCTTGACTTGCTTAGAGAGAAAAGTGATCAAAATTTAAGTGTTCTAAAAGAAGACTTACAAAGCCACATTATGGCTGTTCTGCCACCTTCCAAAGTTTATTTTCTTACTTCTTGGTCTGTCTCTGTCTATGGTTTTCAAAGAAGAGCTGGTAATAATGTTTAAATTACAGCTGATATGAACCTATCAACAGATCTTTCTTATTTGAATATGCATTTTTAATACTGTCCACAGCTGATTTTCTCCTCTCATCATGCTAGAAAATGATTACTTTTTCTTTTCTCATGGGTTTGTCTCCTATTTTCTCTGTTATTGACTAACCGGAATATTTGGACCTATACACATTTTCTACATCACTGTTTACCTAGTTATTTTTCCTGTGCATTCATCAACATTTTTGTGATTGATATTAGTATGTATTTGAGGAAACAGAAAGCAAGACAGAAAAATTATAAAACAGAAAGTCAAAAAATAGAGAATAAAAAGGGTTTCTTTTTTGGTCAAAAAGACAATTTATAAAATGCTAGTATTTGCACTGATCTTCAGGACGTCTGACTAACCCTACCTTTTAGTTGAGAAGTACGTAAGTCTTTCTCCCTGTATTTTCTCATTAGCTCCTAACCCTGGGAAGTAGTTTACTTGTGACAACATTTTCTTAATAATCATCAAAGAATGGATAAATTTTTCAAAGACAAATTTTTAACTTAAGAAATTTTTCTTTTATCTACTAGTTTAACTAATTTACCTAATGCTGGTTTTATGTGTTTGTAATTCTTAGGGTTTCCCACATCTCCTCCAATCTCAAAGCTAAATATGCTATTACCTATACTTTTCACTCTACTCGATTTTGGTAATAGGTAGTATATGTGTATTTTGCAGCACTTCACATACTTGGATTTTACATTCATTTTTAACTTTTCTGTTTCCGATTTATCACTTTGCTGTCTAAGAGCTCCCAAGTACTAATGTGTCATTATAACAACCTTGTTACAAAAAGAAGGATTATTTAATTCTGTGCATTTGATGGGAGGCTTTTTAGTTATTGACATGAAGTATTTGGATGAAATGAACAAAAGTTTCCTGTGGTACTTTGAATTCGATGTTTCAAACTGATGGAGGGATTGAGAACCTCTGTGTTGATCATATTTATCAATTTGTCATATATCATCTCAGTTTAACACCTCATTTTTATTACATGAGAAGGATTGTTTTAGGATAGGACTTTCCCATTGCTGAACATTGAAGATAAATGCAAAGGGTTCTCTGGATTACCCTCACCCTCTGATCTTCTAATGTTTTAACTTGCCCACTTGTTTTGAAATTTTTTCTACTGCTAGCTATATCCAAGTAGTAGGTTTCTTTCTTAAGCTATATTTGAGACAAGGAAATCAGGGTCACGGTTATGTTTGAGAACAATTTTGATTATGCAGTAGTTTTCTACAAAGATCAAAAGAAATCAAATCCTGCATCTTCATGTAACATTTATTATTTAGAATAAAAGAACAATTTCATAAGCTTGCAGCAGCTTACGAATGACCACTAGCTGAAGAAGATTGTGTTTTGCATGAAGTTATTAATTTCCAGCAAGGGGCTACCACAGGGAATGATAATTTTGTTCTTTTACACTGCCCCATGCATGGAAGGCTCTCTCTGCAAATTGATGAGTCTGCCAGGGGCCACCTCTTGCAGGGTTTTGTTAGTAAATAATGAATCTCTAAGATGTGACAAATCAATACTTTGATGACTTTATTTATACATGATGCTCATAGCCCACCTGTAGCATCTTTATTTTGTCTCCTGGAAAGTTTACTGTGCTAGGGTTTACACCTGTATTTGATACATTTGTATGGCACATACCATGGGGAAGACACTAAAAGGAGCAACAAAATATTAGCATGCAAAAAAATGCATGTGAATAATAATTAATATGAATAGCAATTACATGAACATTTATCAAAGCTATGGAATTTTTATGTTTTTTACAAGTGTAATGTGAAATTAACATAAAATGGTAAACAGAGCTGCAATGCTCTTTTGTGGAAGTAACTCATTATCTTTCACTTAAAAGCTTGCAATGGTGTGAGATTGAAAAACAACAAAACTCAGAACTTTGCCTGAATGAAAATTATCCCATGTTTCTAAAAAGTGTTACCAAAAACTATATCCCTTTGCCACAGTCTGTTTAATTTCAACTGTGTGCCAATTTACAAAAGTATTTTATAGTTTTCTGGTTACTTTCACCAGTAACCAAACACAGTCTTGACCCTTTTCCATACATGAAAACAGCCAACCGTGAGTGCAGCAATGGGAGGTCTGGCCTTTCAGGTATGTCAGCTGAAGACCACCCTACTGGAAGAGGTAACAAGAACAAAAAGCCGAGGTCAAACAAGGCAGCCCCATGTAATTAGATACTAATAGTGGATTTAGGGTGTAAAATTCACTTAAAACCATACACCAACAGACTAAACAATCCCAGTAAGAATGGCAAGTTTTGTTCTAAAAAAATGTTTTTAATACCAGAAAGCATAAATAAAACATACATAATAACCTTGACTGACAGACTGTACTAACCTGCAGTAACATCTGCTTCAAAATTATTTGCTACAGGTTTGGGATAGTATAATTACAAAGCACTGAAACTCTACTGTAACTTATAGTACAGCATGCATCCCATTTCATGAATTTATTATTGAATTCACTTGTCCCAATAACAATTTTTAGAATTTAAATTCTGACAAGTAAATAAATTCCTTTCTTAAACAGTCAACAGCAAAACCAAAACTCTGTCTGATGCTAATGGGGAAGCATGCTGAAGTAGACACTGAACAAATGGGTAGTTGCTTTTGCAGGGTTTGATGGGGTCAAAGTAATTAATACAACAATCTTCATTTCTGTTGGCCGTTTCATTTTGTGTTAATTTCTGATGCTTTTGCAGGATGGATGTGGTAGCTTTACATGCCACAGACTTGGTTGATAGAGCAGCAAGATCCATCAGGAAGAAAATGGTATTTCTCTGGCTAAAGTGAGTATCTGCTAGTCATCTGCTCTTATTGCTCTTAAGGCATCTTTTACCTGTACTGGTCCATATGGTTCCACATTAAATATGTCTACACTTCTATGGAAACATGCAAAGAATGTGAATCTAGGTGGGAAAGTGGGCAGCATTTAGCATAATGTCAAAGAGTAAAAATTTCCAGAAGTTAGCATTGGTTACACCTCTGTTGTTCTGACATTCACTTTCTATGGGACAGTGATTACTCTTAGTGAATCTATTCTGCTTGCTGCTGATGGTACATTTGCTTTTAAGAAGCCCCCTGCATTGAGAATTTCCCTTCTTATTGAATGTCAGTATTGCATAATTCAGCTACATGGAAAGAACTAAATTTATCTTTTGGTTTTTAACCTGTTGAAGGAAAGACTGATCTCTAGTGAGAAATGCGATGCTCACCTTTTTGGGTCAATGATCTTGTAGAGTTTTCCGCTGTGAGGCTGTGTCATACTTTTACTGCTTGATAATATGTAAATCTCACCTGTTAAAGAAACCAATGCAATAAATTAGTTCTCCTTTCCTAAGACGTCAAATACATGACTTTTGTGATCTAGCTGTATTTGCAAGATGAGATTAAAAAAACTTCGGAAGAAACACTCATCACTGAAATATACAACAGAATCATTGCTATTTGAAAATTTAAAAAAGCACTTTCCCCAAATTGATGCTAAAATGTGAAAGATATTTTATCATGAATGTTTTTTGTTTCATATTGTATAGAATTGGTTAAAAAAAATAAAATTGGGAAGGAAGGGAGAAGAAGGGGCTTGGTCTGCTCATGCAATATCTTTGCCCCTGAAGACTGTAATTTGGGAAATAAAAGCAAGTACATGACACATTGTGTCATAGTGAGTGACACAGTTCACAGAACATGAGAGACAGTAAGGACCTTTGCCCCTTCCAACAACCCATTCTCTTCTCGGTTCTTCTTACAAGGTGGCTAAGGTGTAGCTGAAAGCAGCGTAGACACCTTTGGCAAAGGAAAAATAGCTTTAGATTTCTTCTTTTTAAACATGTACTATAAATTTGAATAGTTCAGCAGGCATTACCAATAAGGCTTATGATTTAATAACATTTTTATTTTTTTTATTTACCTAATTCGTCTTCACCAAATCCCAAGACAGGGCCTGAGAAGAAACCTCTACATGAACCAGTGTTGCCAAGACAGAGGGGTTTCTCTTGCCACTGTTTGGTTGCAGGACTCTGTTGCAGTGTTAAAAAATTTCTATATTCAAAAACACATAAAGCAAATTGTTATATTATATTTTGAATACAGTTTTCACTGTCCAGATAAATAAGTAAAGTATAAAGAACTGCTGCAAGTAGTTCCATAGGTACTTCTGTGCAGTTCATCATCTTATGATTTCCTGCCTTTTATTTTTCAGATGCTTAAAAAGCACAGCATTTCCCTTCCTGTCATTCAAACATTGCAAAATTGGCTTCAAGCTATACTGTACAGCCGTTTGTGAATCTGAGCTATTTGGCATGGGAAAACTATGCCCATTTTAAAAAAAAAACATATTCATTTTGCTCCATCAGTGATGTTTCCATAAAACCCCAAAAGTTTTCAATGTCTTACCATTTAGACCTGTTTGGGAAACAGTTCCATGGTTAACATTTATTCCCATCATAATGTAAATGATTCACGTAAGTGTTTATAGAACTAAAATCTTAAGAGCGCCATAATGTGAATGTCTTTGTCTGTAGTTTTTTACCAAGGATCAGGTATGTTACATATGTTGCCATTCATTAGAATGCTGTGCTATTTTACTTCCAAATATAGAATTTAATCTGCATTGTCACACCACTAAATTGGCAAAGTGACACAATATACAAGACCACTGGTGTTCCTTCATACAGGAAGCTCAGTAATGAAATATACCTTACATGCATTTTTGTTTAAGAGTGAGTTAGAAAAAACCTACCCATTGCGGTCTCCAAATACATAACTTCCATAGAGTCTTTCAGACTGGCAGCCTCGATAGACAAATCCACCAACCAAGGATCCACTGCTGAACGGTTTGAATTCTAAAAGTGAAGGCTCACTTTCTAAAAAGGAACTACCGTAGCATTAGATCATATGCAGTTTCATATTTTGATTTACATTTATGAAAATGTTATAACTTCAAGAAAAGAGGTTAATTCCATTTAAACATTCCTTAAAATTCAAGATGTGTTGCCGGAAATGAAACACTAAAAAAATCAGAAAATTACAACAAAGGCTGTTTGTGAAACAATCGGTTAGGGATTTAGATAGGAGAGGCTATAATTGCTTTCTTCTGTGTGCACAGGTTGGGAGAATAAAACTATATAAAGATTAGGTCGGGCTTTCATTGAAGTTGATGTGATTACGGCTATTAACTTTTATGTGTCAATACAGTCTGCAGAAGGGATCTCCTGAACTTCAGGAATACAATTAAACCCCCTTCACTGTAAAGTCCTTCCAGTATCTAAGAGCAGAAAGTCCGGTGATTTTCAGCAGAACTCGTTTTCAAAGCCTTTCAGTGGTTTGAGAACCTCTTTCAACATCACAGTTTTAAACACGGTATGTGTGTTACATCCCATAAAACACTAGTATTGCTGGCCGTAGATTCTTGCGGTAACTTATTTTACGCTGCTGTTGTAGTTGTAGTTCCTACACATATTTTTTTTTTTCTCTTTTTTTGCAAAATTGCAGAGTTTAGTCATATCAAATAAAGTCTTCAAGGAAGTTTCAGTGTAAATGTTCCTATTTATGCGATCAAATACTGCTTAGGGTAAAGGTAGGCTCAACTTGACATGCTAACTGAATAATTTTAAATTAAAGCCACAGCCAATACACCTTTTTGTTTTATAGGAACTTGTTTTAGTCAGACGGCTATCTGCAAGCCTTTGATAAATGAATTTCCCAGATTATTCTGCAAGAGTAAGAGCTCAAATTTTACATGGGAGAAAAGGATGATGAGCAATTGAAGCGATTGACCCAGAGCCTACTATTAATATTGGCAAGCTGTTCTGGGTAGACAAAATATTGCTTAGTTTACTCTGCAATAAAGATGCAGTCAAAATTCCATTGGAGCAGTGGTTTACCAAATATTATTCTTTGGTTTGGCTTTTATAAAATGAACACAGAAAATACATGCAATAACTGAAGTAGAACAATTGCATTACACTATTGTGTACTATTGTATTAGCCAGCACAGCTGCTTTGCTTTTAAGTAAAATACAAATGGGTGAACTAGGGATGTGAATAAAACCAGAAAATGCTATGTTCCAGGAGATAGACCAGTTCTTGATGCCTTTACACACCTTTGGCATTTATCACTTTTTACCGCTATGAATTTACAAGCTGCTAAATGGTCAAGAAAGGTAGATGATAGCTCAGAGTAACTGTCACCTGACTTGCCTGAACTAGCAAGCGATCTTAGTGAGTATCAGAGTTAAACATTAAACTAAAATCACAACTGACAATCATACTGATCCAGAGAGAACATGAAACACTTTAAAATTTTAAGTCCCTAATTGAGTACGTTTATCTTTTTGTAATCTAATCTAAGCTAGTCGTTTATTATGAAGTAGTAGCATTGTGCATTTTTCATTAAGTTTTTCATTTTTAGTAACATTTAAACAGAGCTCTGTCATTTCCCTGTTTGGTTTTGGTCTGTTGTTGTCTATCTCACTTTTTCCATTATAGGAGGCACATTTCATGTGGTTTCCATTCTGTATCTTAAAGGGTTATTTGTGAATGGCTAAGAATACATTTTCATCACTTCCTGATATTCCAAAATCTTTTCTTTATGAGCCATCATATGCAGCAACAGTAAGATCTTTGACAGAGTAGCAAATGGCATATTTCTTAAATCTTATTTACATGATATTCTAGAGCAACAAGAAGAAAGTTGAGTCATTTAAATTTTGTTTTGTCTTGCATCTGTTACCTGCTTGTACCATACTTTTCCTAAGTTCTAGTTTTTGTAGGTTACCTATCCTGTCTAAGCTGTAAGTTACCTATCATGGCTATACAGTCCTTTACCTATTTTCTTCTGCTTTCTGTTTATTATTCCATGGGCATAGAAACCGACTGTTTCCAGTAGCTTTACCCTGGATGGAACTTACCATAGTCTTTACCCTTTATTATTTGTAAGATTCTTGCTGAAGATCTGTTCTTTGCATTTGAATCTGAGCAAAGTATAGTTAAATTGATGTTTACATCTGTTGGGTGGCGGTCCACAGCACATCTGTAAAACAAAAAATATAAGAAAAACCATGAGATAGATGAGTTCATAATGTGTAATCCTCTATCAACAGTATGAAGCATCACATTTTGAAGGATTATTGTTTCTTTGTGATGCCTACTCATTTGAGGCACCTATTTCATGCTAAGCCAAAATATCTAAGTGCATCAGATTTGAATACAAGAGATAATACACCTTTCCCATCCCTACACCACATTTTATATAATGTGAAGTAAACCTATTTTTTCCTAGTGATAAAATGTACTCTGCTCAATAGCACCTGAAATGAATAGTGCTTTAACCAAGCTAAATGAGCTGACTTATATGGTATAGGAATTTTGGACTGTTCAGAAGTTCAAGAATCAACTCCTTATCTGAACAACTTGACTTTCTGAATTTTTTCAAACCATGACTTTAAATGTCACTTCAGTACTACCACCCACCTAATTTGCTGAATTATGTGTTGTTTGGTTAAAGCTTTGTTCTCCTCCTTGTTATTGTTTAGATATCACCAGATGTTCTCATTTGTTTTCCACGTGCTTTTTTTCTCAGTTGAGATTCCCATCTCAGCTGTACTTTACCAACTCTCTGCTTTAAGTTCTCTTCTTTCATAAAGGTAATCATTTTATTATTCATTAAAACCAAAAATCCTCTACTTTGTTTCTGTCATTTCACTCTTGACTTGTAATAGTTGTGCATGCTCTTCTCCTTCCCCCTTGCCAATGTACATTTGTTTCTAACTGTGACATATGAGTGGAGGTGGAGGAGTGGAAGTTTTAAAAAGTTCACGAGTGCCTTTATTATTAAAATTTTGTTACCCGACTGTATAAAAGATTTCTGGTTGAAAACGGTATCTTCTCCAGAGTTTAACTTCAGTTTAATTGAAACTTACTTACCGGCCTGGATTGTGGAGTCCATGTGCAAAAATCTCGGGAGGTTGGTTTGTGCTATTAAAATGTGGGTTGCTCCGTGGTATGGAATAAGGGACATTGCACAGGTCAGTATTTACGTCGAGGCGCAATACAGAACCTGTAAAATCACTGAGAAAGTTGGAGGATAAAATAATTGTTTTTTAAAAGTATTTTACTGGTAGATTTAGTCCATATAATACTACCGTGAACCAGCAAAATAAATCACCCACTTTACTGAATAATCACATATAGATTGGTTTTATGGTACGTGCAAGTCCAAAGAACAGTAGCAGAACCTGTCAAAGATTCAGTTGGCCGGTATGTTGCCTTGTTATGTCCATACTACAATGCCTCTGACCATGCTGTTGGGAAGCAACTTGATAATAAGAGCAACTTTCCATACATCAATATTGTTTTATGGCTTCAAACATAAGGCTATTAACTCTTTTATACTGCATCTCTTCTAGAGTAACTATGGATATAATCACTATGTAGTTACAATGCTTTTTGCTAACACTTTGAATCCTACTCTTGAATTCAATGATTTCTAGTCACAGTACAATCCAAAGATTAACTATACATTAATTAAAAAAAAAAAAAGTAAGTAATTGTATTGGTTGAATGGAGATGTTGGTATTTTTTTGTAAAGAATCAGAACTTTTCTTGTTACATGAAACAGGACAGAGTGAAATGTTTTGCCTTACATTCATGATTGTGATGGAGGAAGGGAGAAGGACAAGAATGTAGAAGGAGTAGAAGAGCATCAAAACTCTTTTTGCAAACATGAGAAGATGTGATATTTAAACGGATTCCTTTCTGTCTTTCTTCATCATGAATCTGTTTCAGTCTCTCATGTTTTACACGAATTTAAAATCAAGTATTATTGCTCTCTGGTCTTGGTTTTAAGTATATCCTTACTGCAAAAGGCAGGAGCACCTGCTATTCTGCTGAGCCAAAGAGGCCTTTGAGCATAGCAATTCCTTTTAGGTCTGTAAAGGCTCAGTATCACACTTTCTCTAAATTAAGGCAAATGTTGCAACTCTAACAGAGCATAAGGAAACAGAGGGAAAAAGCAGGTTGAGAAAATTGTATAGGTAGAACCAAAGCAGGATTGCTTCATATGTTCTCTAGACATTTTCCTAAGTGATAGTGTTGTTATTGACTCTGGTAAGTGTTTGTAGACACTTTTTTAGAATGTTTGCTCAATAAAGTTGTCCTGTTTGTAGAATAATAGTTTGGAAAAAAGAAGTCTAACCTGTGCTTATATACAATTGCATCTGCTGGTGAGGGCTCCAATATTTAAATGGTTTGATAGCACACAACTACAAGAACATGTATTTAAGCAGTAAGACTGTTCTGAAAATCAGCAGTTTGCTAAACACAGGCACTGAAAATAGTAGGATTATGTAGTAAAGGAAGAGGGAGTAAGATTTGTCCTGACAACTGCTGATCACTTTTGATTCTGACCTCAAATACTTTACAGAAACAGAAGAAAATAATAGAATTCTATCCATTGGCAGTTTCTGTACCTTAAACCATCCATCTCCTCCATATCATCTAGAGTGATCATGCCATCTCCAAGAAAAATGTATAGGAAACCATCTGGGCCAAACAGAAGCTGTCCTCCTAGGTGTTTTCGATGTAGTTCTGCTACTTCTAAAAACACTCTTGCTGTTCTCATATCAACTTGGTGTGGATTTTTCCTGCAATATAAAGATATGAACACAGTTTTCACAATTCACTATCGTTCGTCTTTCTAAAAATAAACTTGAGTCATTCAAATTATACTTTAAGATATGGATGCTGTAACTTGGTGGAAAAATGTCAAACAATTATTTCTGAGAAATTTCAACTTTCCAGCATTCACAAAAAAATATTTTGCTGCCTATACACAATAGGAAATTACTATAATTAAAAAATGACAGAATAACTAAAAAAAGTCTTAAAGAGAATAAACCAGTGTACTTACCGGTGTTCCAGAACTACTGTTTGAAATAAAATCAGCAATAATTTTTCTGCAAGTGCCCAAGTATACACATTGTAAACCTGATAGTTCATTTTAGAAATTGGAAATACTAAATACTAAAATGAAAATGAAAAGGTTGCTGAGAAAGAAAGAATTTGTGAATTTTAGACTTCTACTGATACCTGGATACTGTGTATTCTACGACCCTAAGGATGTGGTCATGAGGTCCAATAGCCCACCGTTCTTGGTTGGTGGTATAAGACACATACAGCTTTCCATTTTTCTTGTAATTGGGATGGAATGCAAGGCTTAACAGTCCTCTTTCATCTCCTCCCTGCAGTCAAATGAAAAACACAAAGAATTGTGAAGTTAATTATGTTCTTTATTGTGTTTCAGCTGGAACCCAAAAAAAAAAGTTTCTTTCTTGTGGATAATCTTTGCCCAAACTCTTTTATTTCTTTCCTGACTACTGCACAAAAAGGATTATAAAACATTTCACTTTGGGGAAGTCTTTAGGAGTTAGAACAAGACAATTGTCTTATGTAGTTATCTATGCACAAGTCTCTTACGCCACTTTTGTGGAGTGATTTGTGTATGTAATCTTTGGGAAGCCATGAAGACAAGTTTAAGTGCTGTGAAGGATTCTTTGCTGGGTTACTAGGTTGCTTGTAATTCGTAGAAGACAAATAAAAAGGTCTATAATCAGCAGTCACTTCTAATCCAAGTATCCAAAACCTAAAACACAGTGCTGGCTGCCAACTCCCACTGTCTTGGCAATATGTTTAGAAAACAGTTAAATTGCTTGTGTAATATGTAAACCTTTGTTTTACCCTGGAGGCAGCAACATCAGTTGTCACAACTATGGTGGTCTGTTCATCATAGCCAGTATACTGTAGGTAATAAGCAGCCTTGGTCTCTGTGCAGAGAAACCATAGTTTTACATGTGGTCCTTCAATGGAAAGGTTTTTGTTATTTTTTTAAAATAAAAATAGAAAAATCTCTGAACAACTTTCTTTTGTTATTATGTTTGCCACAAAGATTAGTACAGTTACATGTTAAGCATCAAATTCATGTAATGTACTGTGACAATGCAAATACCCTGTGTACTTAAATAGTAGGCAATTTTCTCTTTGGCTTCTAAAAATGTATGTAATATTACTATGCCTAAAATTGTATTTGTATAAATGAAGAATGAAACTTAGATTCATTTGTTGCTCTTGAAGAAATACAGGGCATAGAAATAAAGAGAGTACCTAATTAAAAATGCAAATTCAATTCATATATGTGATTATTCCCAAGCTGATAGTTGTTCTGGAGTTTAACTCAGAGTTTACCAGCCTTTAAAAACTAGTGACTCTGTTGTAGATTCAAGTGCTCCAGCTCTGCACCCATAAGGAGACAACGTTTTGCAACTCTAACCACACCCATGATAAGTAATCATGAAATTTTAAATTATAAGAGAGAATGAAGCTTTTAAAATGTATCTGCAATTCAGAGTAATGGATGGGCCTGTCTTCCTGTTGAAAGACGTCCCACAAGAGGCTTAATTGGGAAAGTGCACAGCTTTAATTTATTTTAATTCAACATGATTGCCATACTTCCTTTTTAATCACAACCACCAAAGAGAAACCTGAGTCAGAAACGGAGATGTAAATAGGTCAAGAGATTTCCATACAAAGAGATTTGTACAATGAAATCTGGATCCTGCTAATTTAGAGGCAGCCAAAATTTGCTAGTTTATTTGGTAGAAAAATTCAGTTTCAGGGGGTTATCAGAGAGGTTAGTTCTGAAAGTCTAGTTAGAGCTGCCAGATCAGTTGCAGTCATCATGGATGAAGGGACTGGTAATCTAGCTCTTTCTCCTTGACGAGCCAAAAATAATTCTGCAGCTGAGTCTGAACTGATTGTAGATATTATTGTATGAGTTTCTAAGAGTTTTGACCAAGTTCCTCTGATAAAGTCTGAAGCAAAGGGAGGCAAATCAGTTGCTTTGGGAACAGTAAGGCATATTTCAAAGATTCCTGATGAATGATTCTATCTGCTGTGCCCAGACAAAGACAGTCCTATTTCTTCTCCTGAGAGATGAGTTCAACTCATTTAAGGGCCCAGGAATGTCAATGAGTCACACTAGGCCTGCCCTTCAAGGTGAGTTATTGTGAGTTATTGAAAGTATTAGTAAGAAAAGATGTTTCTGTTACTAAGCTGAAGATTTTATTTAGCACTTGATGTCATGGGAGCAGTCTTAGTGTGAAAGTGAAGTTGTTGAAAGTGTAAACAGGTGAAAATTAAATTAAGAGCTTTTAATGAAGTACACATGAAGCAAGAATTTGACAAATGAATGAAACACAGGACCTGCAAGGTAGTAAGTATGGCAAGTTGTATTCATAGGATCAGGCCAGTATTTCTACTAATTGCTATCTTGCGTGATTCTATTAGACTGCAATATATTACTTTCTTTGTTTGTAGAATGTATCTATTGCTCCCTGAAAAGTCACACTGCTTTCTGTTTTTCAAAGTGAGCCAGACACACTATGTTCTAAAAAGTCTATTTACTTGTGCATTTAATAAAAACTTTGGAAATATCCCTCTAAGATACTGAAATCAGTGCACTATCAAGCCTTTAGTTGGGTTATGGTCAACTAGAAATCCAGCTGAATTTTTCCATGCTTATTCTTTCTGGTTTTGGAAAACAATTGTTCATGTGTACTTTCAGCTTTATCACTAACTGGCAAACGTGTTGTTTCCAATTAAATCACTGCCACAACTTCCACAGCTTTTGAAATGATCTCTATGGTGCCAGAAAGTATATAGTGTTCTGTAGTGTTATGTCTCGTATGTTGTGGGGTAAATTGAGAGATATCCAGCAAAATCCCTTATGAGCAGTCATTTTGGTACTGTCAAACTGAATAATTATGTACCAAATTTCAAAATTTCAGATTTTCCCTATAGAATAACCCTCACTGTTATGTTTTATTAATGCACTTTTGATGTCTACTGTGAAACCAGCAACCCAGGCTTTATAGCCTTGTCTTGTAGATACCATGAGTCAGATATCCATAACTTTCTCTTGGCAGCTTAATAACTTATTGACATCCTTTTCTTTTTAAGTTTCCCCTTAAATGAAACCAGCACCAACAAACTGTAGATGACATAGTAGCTTGTATGAGATTCTGCACTGCACTATTGGATGGAATAACCATTAACGTTTGTCATTTGTATAAGGAAGGGCAAGAAGAATGAGACAAATCTTTGTATTCCATTGGGATGTCGAAGACAAAGAATGATGCTTGGCTGAAATGAGTGTTAATTACCTAAACATACTGTGGACTGGGGCCAATGTGAAATCTCTATCGTAACTAAACCTGGAAGCTCACACTTCCAATGTCTGCCTATGCAGCTCTTTAGCTTGAACACTCCTACCTTCTACTCATAGTAATTGCATGTTTTGCACCAATACCACACTTATTTCAAAACTGATTTTCCTTGGGCCAGATTATAAGCTTCAGCTAAGGAGTTCTGTGAAAGGAAAAACATTCCTTTAAAAACCAGTTTGGTCTAGTTTAGGACCACAAGCATGAAAATAATTTAATCAGAATTATATTATCTTAAGTCAGTACAAAGGCAAGTAAAGATTAATTGTATGCATTAAACTTAAAGTGTTTCTTTACTTTTCATTTTGAAATGGTTAGGTACCTTATGTCAGTTCTGAAACTATATTACACCAGTAAGTGTTCTCAATTGAAGTGTATTCTTAATATTCCTTTTTGCATTGTAAGTTTTGTTGTAATATATTTACACTTGTAAAAAACTGAAACAACTGCACAACATGATCCACTTTGTATTTTGACCAACACTAAGAAGAGTAATTGTTGCATGCAAATACTGGATTTTTATAGAATGGTGCTATTTTCACATAAGCACTCCTTAGAAGCGGGCTCTACTTTCAATCTCTGTTTCCAAATGTACTCTGGTATATCTCTGATACTATATACAGAAGTATTATTTTATTATTATTATATTTTTTCTATAATACAGAAACATGCTGCCTTTATTTTTGAGACGTGCTGCCATTTCATTACATCAATATATGTATTATTTCCTCTAATAAATATAGAGAAATACCTGGGAATGCCTTAACTGGTATTGTTAACGAGTTCATTTAAAGGACGTAATATTGTAAGCATGACACTTAATTATGTAACCTTAATAGTAATTAATTTTAGTAAGCAAAACCAGACATGACCATTTATTTCCATTACTATGTGTGGCTTAATAGTAAACAATATAGGTAGCAGGTTCTGAGTTTTCCTTTAAAATTGGTTTCACAATTCACTCTCTTATATAAAATAGTGGCATTTATACTTAACAGCTTTTTCATCTGGACAATACCACTCTCATGTTAGAAATTAGGAGCAACATTTCTAAAAGGGGTTGTGCTTAAAACATGTACATTCAACAGTCCTTTGTGACTTAAAATATTAACTCTAATGTAATGTCTTTATATCATTTGCTTACATCTATTATTATAGAGCAAATGCTAGGTAACTTGTTGAGGTAGTATGATCACCCTTAATTTAATTTATTTCCTATGTAATAAATACCATAACTAATATGTATTACCATGTGTTTGATCTTAAGGAGTTTTATTTGTAAAAAACATGGGGAAAGGGGTCATGGAACATCTAAAATTTCTTGTCAGGCAGTACCATATGAACTCTTCAGAAAGGGAATTCTAATTAGGAGATCCCCAAAGAATCTCTGTTTCTGTGAACCTTTACCGGATCTTACTGTAGGGCTGAAGATCAATGTCAGGTATTTTTCTCAGTGGGAAGTGTTTGCTTAATTGACATGTTTTGGAAATTTGGCCCCAGCACCGGATAGAAACTTGACTACAGCAGAAGTAGAAGCCAGCAAAAGGTCTGCTGCAAGGGCACACCTTGCCTTTCAAAGCTGCATCAACTATTTTGAGAAACACAAGGGGGAGGTGTCTCTGACAGGTGAAAGGGGACAACAAATAGAGAATGAGAAAACCAGAAACTGATTGGGCTGTAGGTATGGTATAGGAATAGAGCTCCTATGGACCTCTTGGGTGTTGAGAACTCAAATGCTTTGCTATCTGAACATCTGTGGGGCCTGAGGCCTCTGGCAAGGGAAGAATTTGTAACATAAGACATTTACCTTAGGGAAAAATAATTACACTGATGTCATGGCTCAGTATAGTATACACACTAGACCCTATCTCCAAAGCATTTCCTTTTTCCTGTTGTGCTGCAAAGCTTCATTTTTTCCCCTCATTTATAAAGGGCTTTGCAGTTATCTAAGGATTTTTTAAAAACATTTTCAAAATTTTTTACTGATTTTAACAAATGCAGTATTTTAATAGTTGACTTAAAAATAGCTTTAGATACAGGAATGCTTTACAATTAAATTTATACAGGAAAAATACTTAGAGGGCCATACTCTTACTTTGAATTTAAGCACAAATCGTACTGAAGTTAAAGGTGGTTTTTGTACGGTTAGGTGCAGGGCAGGATTTGGCTGAAAATCATTGATGGCCAAAGTGTACCCATCATAAAGTTGTCTGCTCTGATGTTTGCAGTGATATTTAAATGCTCTTTTTTTTCACAGGACAACTGAACTCACAATAAATTAATGATGCCCCACTCCTTTAGTGCCCAGTGGGTCCAAAAGTCAGACCTATCAAAAGATAATAAGAAGGTGACTCATAAGACCAGTTCTGCATGGATTTTGAATGGGGTTTCTCTGCACCTAGGGAAAAGTCAGAGTACCTATTTACAGGGATTACACGCACATATTTATTATGCAGCATAGTTTTCCAGCAAAAGAACTCTGGATTGGCCATAACTCAAACAGAAATAAATAAAAATAGTTTGAGATCTAAAGATAGCACTGGAACTTAATACCTAATTCTTTTTTTCTTCTTACTTCTGTTGCAGCAAAGACAAAATTTTGACATGGCCTTGATCATTTTTTATTTTCCTTACCTTCATAGTCCTTTGAAGATACCAGTCACTAAATGCAGGACCTTTCACTTCTAGTCCTAGTCCTCTGTACTTATTTTTTTAATTCCTCAACTCCAGATTTTGCTGTTCTGCTGGGCAAGTCTTTAGTTTAATCCAAATGATTATCCTCGTCCCCTGATAATACAATTCTTTCTTCCCGTCCTCCTAAAGAAAGTATATGAAACTTATAAATGCAGATACCAACCCAACACAAACCCACAGCTTGCCTCCTTCACACTCTTCTAGTAAGACATGAATCCTGCTTTGACAACTCTCCCAATTATTGGTTAGAAGTGGCTAAAAGCTTTGAGACTGCCAAGAGCCAGCCAATAATTGAGAGGTTTTGGGCAGAGTGACATATGACTGTGAGTGTGCTTGCAAGGAGGTGGCCATGAGCCCATGTGAGGTCTGCATCTGGACTGAGAAACTTTATGTACTGCACTACTTTAGGAGAATTGGAATAACAGAAGACAGTGGAAATCAGTCCCGGAAGAGGGAGATTCAAATAAAGACCAGATGATTATTGCATTCAGTAAAGCTGGCTCAAGAAGGTGTGAATTACACACTTTCCTGCACCACAGAGGCCTCTTGAGCTCTAAGCAGCATTTATCCTCTGGGAACACAGGTGGTGATTCCACCTCTGTCCCCAGCTGGATTTATTTTCAAGGAAGCTTTACATTCCACCAGCAATTCAGTGAGTGGTTCACCAGCGGAGGCCACTAAGGGAAGGTAAAAAATAAGCATGCTCCTTCTTATTTCCCTGGCATGCCTCCACTTTCTGGTCTTATTTATTTATTTATTTGGCATATCTGCTCTCCTATACTTCTCCTCTTCGGCATTCTTCCACTAGACTGTCTTCTACTGACAGCTTTTCAGCTGCATTGGTTTGAGGTCTATTGTGTTGTAAAATTAGCCTTCTAGGAAAGCGAGAAAGATTTCTTCAAGTGAATGAGAATGCAGTAAGTGTTAAGAAATTTACTGACCATGAAAATCCTTCATTAACAGAGAGAATAGACTTGATGACCTCTTATTTTTTCTCCTTCTTCTGTTGCTTTTAAGCTTTACCCACCTTTCCATGCCACTTCTGTGATAAAGGCAAATTTTACAACTCTCTTTCAGTGGGCAGTCCAATAAAATTGGCTCAGATGATACCCCAAACAGAACAGACTATGTTACATTAACATTCACAAATACCTGATATGATGACAAGAGACTAATAATCCCTTCTTCATTCACCAAAACCATGACTTTACCTCTTCCAATCAAGAACGATTTTTTTTTTTAACTTAGACCCCATTTTAATGCTATCTAACATTATTTTTCCGTAAACACACAAACAATACAAATTAATCTTGTTAGTGATTTACTGTTCTACCAATGTGCTAATTTGACTGTGGTCCTCTCAGACTTCTACTCTGGTTTTCTCATGTTCTCATTCCCTCACTATGTATATAAAACTTATCTTTATTTTCCAGTTGGATGTTTCATAAAATTTTTCTTTTTGGTTAAAATACAGATCGAATGGCAGAGAGTTGTCAAAAGAGTTTAACAATTATAATTCAATATATAAGTTGCTTTTTTATGGCATGACATTTCAACCAATCACTCCTGCTTTTGTCATTGCTAAAGATAAAAATATGCTATGGAAAAATAAAAATCTTACTACAGTGCAAAGATCTCCCTGGGCTGCTAAATTAAGACTTTTCATAAATGTCCACAAAAAAGTCTACAGCACTTTAAAATGAGCTGTAAGACTTTTTTTTTTTTTGTGCTGAGAGAGGGCAAAAAAAGAGGATGTATGGTGACACATAGCAAATTTGACAGTGCTTATGTAAAATGAACCAACCTACAACAAATTCTATACTCCGATAATTGAAAACAAATTCATGCTGTTTTACCATGACCACTTTATATGGAAATTTAGGGATATAATTCAGAACAGAATAACAGTAATTATCATACTCTCTGCATTGAATTAAAACCAGAAATGTTGATCTGTCTAATTGTAGGCATTAAAAAATAACTAGTTTCAAAAAAGAGAGATGCAAATGGAAGGATGCCCTGATGACATTACTCTGTCTTACAAACAATTCTGCCTTTCTCCTTTGGCTCTCAGTAGTGAACTGTTGTCTGTTAAAGTAGATACTTGCTTTTTCTGGTTGCAAGGGGAATGTTATATTCACACGTGCTATGTCTTTAAATATTGTGAGGCGGGGGGAGAAAGCAGCAAACCACACCCAGCTTGAGGGAAAAAAGCTACAGATTTCTACTTGGATTGGTCCCCATGTCTTCAGTGTTGCCTGTATGCTAATGGATATTAAAATTTGCTCAACAAGTGATAAAAGTAAGTTGCTAGCAGTCTACATCTTGCAAAAAACCCCCCCCCAAAACTAGAGGTGCTTCATTCAGTCCACACCATTTGTGCTTTTCCCCAAGCATTACTATGGTAATCATTCATGTTTGCAACATAACCTAGATTAAACTGTGGGCTTTTGTGAGCCTGGCTCTGTCAGTGTTTTAAGAGAAGAGTGAGTTCAGTGGCTTATCACAATGGTATAAACTTCACTGTAAAATATAAAGGTAGTCTTATTGCTGAAAGTTATTTCTTTAGCAGATTTCTAGCTTTAGTCACTAAGGCTCTGAAGGTACTTAGCAAAGGTTCTAAAGTGTTTTCTGCAAGATATCTAAGCTCGGCAGCCACCACGACGGAGGCAGCCGCCCAGACAAGCGCTCCGGTGGGAACGCGCTGCCAGCCCGGCGCCGGGCCTCAGGCCGTGGCCTGCCCTTGCGCCGGTGTGGGGCGGCTGCGGGGAGCAGAGCTGGGGGGTGCGCCCAGGCAGGGGCACTCCTCCGAGGAGGCGAGGGGGTTGAGGGGCACCAGGGCGTGCGAGAGGACTGCTGGAGTCTCACCCCACCTTCCCCGAGGCAGGCCCGAGGCGGGCAGCGCCCGCGACGCGGAGGATTCCCCACCCTCTCCCCGCCTGGCTGAAGACAGAGACCGAAGGGGTAGGGGGCAATGGCGACGAGGTCCTCCTCCGCGGCTGCCCCACCTTCCCGGGTGCCCTGGCGTAGCAGGCACGAGGCTCCGCCAGTGGAACCGAGCGGCCGCGAGGACGGTGGTTCGTCTCGCGTGGAGGCGTCGCTGAGGTCGAGTCGGCCTTCGCCCTGCGTCAGAACTGCTTCCGTACAGGAAAAAAGGCGGGACACTGCAGAGGAGACTCCCTTCTGAAGGGAGCAGAAGGCCCAACCCGCAGACCGGACCCCCTTCTTAGGGAAGTCTGCTGCCCCCCGGGGGCCCAGGTTAAAGACACGACGAGGAAACCTCCCACCCCGGTACGGCCCTCAGATTATTGTCCGTTATTGGTTCTTCACGTAGGCGGCGATGACGTTGCAACAAGAAGTGCGAGGGCAATCAAGAGAGACTTCCAGGATGCTGGGTTAAGGGATCTGGAGCACAAGCAGTGTTCTCCTCTATCCTTCCAGTTGCAGGGAATGATGAGGGAAGGAACAGGAAGAGCCAGCAGATCAATACCTGGCTCCGAGCCTGGTGTCACTGGCAGAATTGGCGGTTTTTTTGATCATGGGTCAGTCTACGTGACACCAGGCCAGCTGGCAACAGACGGGGTACACCTGTCTCAAAGGGAGAAAAGGAGCTTTGCACAGGGGTTAGCAGGGCTCATTGAAAGAGCTTTAAACTAGATTTGAAGGGGGAAAGGGATAAAATCAGGCTCACTAGAGATAAGCCTGGGGCCAGCACGCCAATGTTTGAGGGACGGTGTGCTAGCAAGGTCCTCCAGTCTGCCGTCTCAGTGGAGGTAAGGAATGGAGACCCATGCGGCAGCAAAGACGCAAAGGTTATTGA
>NW_010972457.1:340607-340924 GCF_000737465.1 Haliaeetus leucocephalus | reverse complement strand
GGGATAGGCAAGGAAGGAGAGGTGGTGGGGTAGCCCTGTATGTTAGGGAGTGTTTTGATTGTCTAGAGCTTAATGATGGTGATGATAGAGTTGAGTGTTTATGGGTAAGAATCAGGGGGAAGGCCAACAAGGCAGATATCATGGTGGGAGTCTGTTATAGACCACCCAACCAGGATGAAGAGGCAGACAAAATATTCTATAAGCAGCTGGGAGAAGTCTCACAATCACTAGCCCTTGTTCTCATGTGGGACTTCAACTTACCAGATGTCTGCTGGAAATACAGTACAGCAGAGAGGAAACAGTGTAGGAGGTTCCTG
>NW_010972457.1:298585-338166 GCF_000737465.1 Haliaeetus leucocephalus | reverse complement strand
GCACTTAGGGACATGGTTTAGTGGTGGACTTGGCAGTGTTAGGTTAACGATTGGACTCGTTGATCTTAAAGGTCTTTTCCAACCTAAATAATTCTGTGATTCTATGATTCTATTTTTCAAATTGCCTTCTTATTTTAAGAAACTGTAAAATCATATTATCTGAATGGGTTTTGGTAGGGGAGTAGAGGACAATTTGAAGGATAGAAGTTCCGGTGACATAAAAACACAGGACTGAGACAGGAAGCATAGGAAAGGTTAACTGTAATTGATGCTTATATTCTACTTATCGTCTTGTCTGGGATTCTCCCCTGAAGGCAGAGCCACCATGTAGAGTGTGAGCCTTGCCTGCAGGCAATGAAAGATGGGAACGTGTCACCATTTTTCAGTTGCCAAAGAATGTGTGTGCAAATTCTAGAGATAAAGCAAATGCTATTCCGTTCCCTAATATCCCAAGAACTTTCGGACTCTGAAGTCTGGATGCATGGAGAGGCATATTTCAGCCTATATTTAGCATCAG
The DNA here is from genome assembly GCF_000737465.1 of Haliaeetus leucocephalus. Classification (NCBI taxonomy): domain Eukaryota; kingdom Metazoa; phylum Chordata; class Aves; order Accipitriformes; family Accipitridae; genus Haliaeetus; species Haliaeetus leucocephalus. The sequence goes on along the minus strand of NW_010972457.1, from coordinate 337,649 downwards.
CATTCAGCATAGTCTTGATAATGATGTGTTGTATCTTCAACGCAAATGCTGGTTGCATATGTTGCTGGTTTTCTCAGTAGATGATTATGCTAAACGTAATATGCAAAATCAGAATTTGTATTCTTAGAAGCTCTGTAAGTATTCTTCAACGTTTTGCCAGTAGACATACAACAGATCTACTGGATGAAGGCTAGACAACTATGTTATGTCTATTTACTCTAATATTAAAATTGTTTATATCTATGTTCTTTGTCCATTCAATTGTTCCAAAACGTTAAGTAGTCATGTCTTATTGGCACAAATGCAAACACAAAACCAATTTAGAGGTCCAGCATCTGCTACTGAGTTTTAAGCTTCCACATGTGAGCATGAGCATTGGAAGTGTATTTCTTATCCAAAATCAAACTGTTTGAAAAACAAGGACTGCACTTGTTGGAGTCCTGATACAAAGGCAGCTAGAAAAAAAACAGAAAATGCTATTATTGCATTTTTTTCAACAAAAACTCTGCATGTGCGTCATGTTTATACCTGGGTCAGAAATATATTTAAGCAGTGCACCCTCAGATTTCTGAAAAAGCACTGAATGGGAGCTGGGAAGAAAAAAGTGTTTTAATTTCTGATACTGCCCAAGCATTTTTCTCACTGGTACTTTGCCAGTCCCATCAGCCTCATGGTGCCCCAGGAGCTGTGTAGCCCAGGGGCAGAAAGGCTAGTGTGCAACTTATCTGCACTGCTGCAGTTAAGCAACAGCTTGGATTTCAAATACTAACTCGAGCAATCAAATAATTTGAGTTCTTTCAGTAAGTCTTACGAAGTATATGTAATTTGCCAGCTACCTGAAAACAAGGAGTAAATAAATCCAGAAAAATCCAGATTTTTCCACAGACATTTTGCGAACACCAGAGGAAGCTAAAATAATCAAGCATTTTTGTGGACCACTCATATAGATCTTGTCTTTACCTCTCAACTAAAATAGTGAAAAAATATTAATAATTTGAAGAGAGACATGAATATTTTTATGAAATGTGCCAAGTGGAAAAATTAGGGTGGTGGAGGATATACGGTTTGCTCTTCATGACTAGAATCTGTATATAAGAGGAGAATGATGGCAATCCACAGCCGTGTTGACAATTCAGACATACAGGAAATACCCTTGTAGGAAACTAATACCATCTGGGTTTGGCCCAAGATGTGTGAATGAGAAATATGTTTCTTGTTGAGAATGCAAAGATAGTTTTGGACATTGCAAAGAAGGAATGCGTTAAGCATGCACAGTTATAAAAATGAAATAGGGTGAGGCATTGCATGCATATGGAATAATTAGAGGAATATGTTTGTGTGCGTCAATAGCTGATGCAGACTTAGAACTTCAGAATTCATTTGTCCTAAGACAACCAGTAAACTACTATGAAAAATGTCTTCAGTATAAATGGCCAGGAGCTTTCTGAATAAAGACAGTATTTGAAAATGTTGATTTGTCCAAGCCACCACGTTCCCTGATAGAAAGGGAGGTTTGGTTGTGACACATGTTGTATTTTGGGGGAAAAAAATTAAAATAGTTTTGAAATTATTGAAACTTCCAGTTTTAATATTTGTAAAATTGGGAATTGTGATTATTTCAGCAAGTTGTTTTCAGTTTAGAGATTAGTTTTACTTAAAAAAATGTCAACACTGAAATGGAATATTTCATTTGGCCCTTCCTGAGAACCTTTCAGTCCACACTTGGTGAGAGTATGTTTTCAAAATCTCAGAATATTCTCACTCCTCTCTATCCTGTTCTTGCATTAACTGTCTGAGATTTTAGTGTCTGTTCTTGGCATAGGAAGGCTCTCTGGTTTCTAACGAAGCCATTGCCAGCATTCTGAGGTTCCTGAGACTCGCTGCCTGCGGGATGGATTTTTGCCTCTCCCTTGACACCCTCATCTACTTGTGAAAGCCCCAGCAGTGCTGATTTTTCTGTTATTTGTGAGGCTAATGAATGCCTTGCATGGACAGGAAAAAGTTCCAGGCTCTCTTTTTGGTGCACATTTGACTTGTTCTCCAGACTAGCCTTTAGTACTATCATCCTTTCTCCAAGTTCAGGCTCTAAATGCTCTTTTTAAAGAAAATTACTGAGAAGACAAAAGGTTTTCTAGTCTTTCATGTCTGTCAAGATCCTGGATTAACCCTGTTCCAGGTTCAAAGACACTCCTTATACAAATTAACTGTTCATTAACTGAGCAATGCTCATATGATGACAGTAAATTGTCTGTCATTGTATCTTGGTCTTCATTTATTTTTCAGCCAAATTTTGACATACCTGAACAGGATTATTCTTATCACTGCTAAACACTGCTGGAGACATTTATTTAACGTGTATTAATTGTTTTAGTGCTTACCCAGAAGGTACAATGCAAAAAAAGATGGAAAATTAAAGTGGCCATTTTGATTCTTTTATTTTCCATTCTTTTTTAGTACGCATTGAACCTGCACAGCACTTGAGATCTTTGGACAGGATGATCAAAGTCTATTGAATCAAATGTTAATACACTAATGGCACACTATCGCATATCTTTGATGGATGGATTACATTCAAGTTGACACGGGCTACCTGAAGAAGCAGGCAGGCTAGAGGTATGAACTGCAGCCCATTACAGAGTCCATTGCAACTGCAAGTTTGAGCAGGTCACCAGGATTGAGTTCTGTGCTTGCTAGCTAATAGACTATGCATATGGCTTGATGGCAAATCCATTCCTTGTTCTTTGAAAATGAATTATGAGTACCTCTTTCAGCTTCATTATAGAATTGTGTTGTATTAGTTCATCCTTTGCTAGGCTGTACACACAAAGCATGGCCTTCATTTTCATCTACTGTGGAACGTGCACATCTGCCTTTCAGGTGAGAATTTATGACTGTGCAAGGCTTGAATTTTCCAAGCTGTTTATGCTTATGTGTTATGCCTATACTCACTATGTACACATATAAACATACACGTGTCCAGCATTTAGGTGAACACAGATTTTCTTGTTCCTGTAGTTTAAATTCTCATCAAATTTAATTCTTTTTTGTAGCCCCAAAAGTGGAACATGAGTGGATATAAACAGTGCACACATGCTTGATTTGCGTATCTTAAGGCTTAAAGAAATGGTGTTTGAACTACCTAGAAGACTTTATTTTATAGTATAGAATAAGTTAATATTGTTATGCCTACAACGTTCAATTCCAATGTTGGGGGAAAAAGGGTTTTGAAAAATATGCATTTCATGTATGTGCCTGTGTTTTTTAAGGAACTCATTAAATTATGGTTGTACTACGTATTTTAAATATTGACATTTCTGAGTGGGGTTTAATTTTTATTCTGCCAAGCGTTGTAAATTCCTGCTTTGGATCCTGAGGATTTCGGTGGAGGTGGAAAACCACTAATAATTTCTTCTTGTTCACGCAACTTATATTCACTTGCATGTTTTAACTTGAAGCAGACCTTTTCTGTTGATGCTGATAACACTGTTCTGAGTACAAACCAAACTCCTTTGCAGTAGGAAAGAGTAAAATTTCCTGTAAGTAATGTTACTGATAATTACCTTAATATAAAATTTTGTTTCATAAGGCCCTAATTGAGCAAATATTTAGGCATGTGCCCAAACTCCTCTGATTTTTTTCCTAGTGCAAAACAGGACACCATGAGGCAGCTGATTCTCTCCACTTCAGAGTTTACATGACTTTTGGTGTCAGTAAACGGGATCTGATACAATAATGATGAGGGAATTTATCAATCAAAAATACTTCTGATTGAGGGGGCAAAAAATTACTGGAAAAAATTGAGACTTTCTCTTAATGACTCTGACCCTGAGATTTCATAAAGGTTTTTTTATGGTCTGTAGCTAACGTGGTGGTTATGCAGCTAAAGGCATTATCTTCACATCATTATAATGAAACATAACACTGGTATCCTTGACTTTATTAGCCAGGCTTCATTGGTATCTGATGTTATATATTTCCTATTATAAATCTAAATAAGAACTTACATTGACCTGCATTAGACCAAACATTAAACAATTTACTAAGATTACGACTTTGAAAGGGAACTTAAAAAAAAAAAAAAAAGTCTTTCAGACCACCAAGAAACAACCATAAATTTAAGGAAATATGAGGTTTCCACCATGTGACTTCCCCTGCAGAGTTATGCAACAGATTGCTGTTACTTAAAGGTCATACATAAAAAATTTATGGTACATTTTTTAAGAGATTTATAGTGTTTCTATTTATACAACTTATATGTCAACAATTTAAAGGTATAGTATACTAAAATAACAAATTAAAGTCTAATCCCTTTGAATCCTTGATAAAATAGAATGCTCTAATGTAAGTCATATATAAAAGAGGTTTAATAAATGTATCTATATTAATTGATGTGGTATATGTGATGCAATGATTAGCTGTTTATTACCTATTACAGATCATTTGTTCATTTTTATCCTGAAAATCATTTGCAAGTGGGGTTGATTAGGGGAGCAGTCTTTGTTGCATAGGGCCATTATGTGGTGGCGTAACTCTCTTTAGAAGAGCTCTGCAGATCAGTCTAAGAACTAACTTTCTTTCAGTGTGGAGATGAATGATGCCATTGATACTGTCTAGGCGTCTTGGTTCAGGATACCTTTGAACTCAAATACGTATCATTTACCCATGATGTTGTTGGATTCTCTGGAAGTAAAAATTTGTAGCACTGTATGAAGGTACCACTCCTTAGTTATTTGCTGAACTTTATTTGCTTTGCACTGAATTGAAGTGAGAGCAGCTATACAGTTACTCAGCCTTAGCTGAGGCAAGAGAATGACAAAGAAGACTGAGAGGGGGTAATTTCTCAAAACACTAGAGCTGCTCTACTGGTAGGGTTTGAACTCAGCCATAGGAGTCACATTTTCAACCCTGCCTTTGCACACTTGACCCATATACTTATGTATATTTATGTGGGAGTTGAGACTGCAAATGCATCATTTTAGGCCAGGAGCTGGAGCTGTATACACAGGTCTGGCAGTGATTATTGATGCTAAATTCATCCCTGAATTTTGCATATTAAAATAATACATGAACATGAAGGCACCATTAGGGCACAGTATTTAAGTACCTTAATGTGTGTAAGCACTTTGACACCATAAATATTCATTTCTCATGAAAAAAAGTCTTCATAGATAAACAAAAGTCCTATGAACACGCTCAACCATAAACACTTTGATAATTCCATTGCCTGAGGTCAAATATAAACAGTGCTGAATGGGACAATAGCATTGGAGAAAGATACTAATATGATCATGGAGATTTGTCTCAAGCTGGTACTGTGGCCTAATCTTGTCCTCAGTAAAGAACCTAAGAATGCAGTCTGGTGGTGGTGAGTTCCTAAAAATAGGGAGGGGAATTCTCCACAAGAGACAGCCTTTGAGTTGCTGTGCCACCCACAAGGTTTTAGTTACGAGTCTCTACTGACTCAAATTGTCATATGTAGTCCCTTGATGACTCTCACAGTATTCCTGTAGGGATGCCCTTTGTCTGGGCTTGAAAAATGTTTCTTGCCTTGCTGTGGGAGATACTGTTCTATTGGTCTCCTTGGCTACTGCTATCTCCAGCTCTGAAGATAACATACAATGCCTGAATGGCCCTTCAGGGCTGGAGCTCCTACAGTACTTATTGGTAAGAGGTCCTCGCAAAATTACCCAATAGACCTTTGCAAAAAGTACTTGTGCAACTTCGGATTACTGCATTTTTTGCTGTTAAATAGTGTTATACTGGTTCTGCGGATTTTGGATGTTTCTGAAGTTGTGGCACCCTGTGATTTGCCTTTGCTGACTGAAGAAACATATCGCTATTCCTAAGCTGGTCATCACCCCTTCATCAGCATAATTAATTTCCATAGTAAGAAACTGTTGTAAAGAAATTTGGCTACAACTGTTCCAGCAGAGTTTATAGGTTCATAGGCCAATCCAAGCAGCAATTAATTTAAAAGAAGATGTGATCATTTCCTATCTTTTATGAGCATTAAATAATACTTTTTTTTTTTTTTGACAAAAAATATTTGACATGTCAAATGACTAGAATAAGAGCTGATAGTATCTGTGGTATTTTTAATTATTAATATCTTTTACAAATAAGAAAACCACAAAGTGTTAGAAAAGAATAACAGGTAAGGCATTTTAAAAACTGTTTTTCTTTATAACTGTAAGTCTAGAGTTTCAGAGAGAAAACACTAATAAAAATTAGTCAGTCATCATTATGATGTCATTCTCATAATTTCCCTTGAAGTAAACTAGCAAGTACAAATAATATTTGTAATGTCTGACATCATCTATGTAGCTTTCCATTGCTCAGACTTTGGGTTAAATTTAGTGATGTTTCCCATTTGTTAGAGAGAACACCTTCTGGGTGGAATGGATTCCATTAAGAAAATCTCTCTGAAGTTAAGCCATCTTTGTAACTTGTTTGAAACAAAACAAAACAAAAACCCCCAAACTGGCCAGGAATGATAGGAGTTCAGCAGTAGCAATTTGTCAAAAATGTGATCATCTGTAAGAACCAAAGCTTCAGTCCTAGGACTGAGTGCTTACATGAAAAGCGGAACCATGCTTTTCAGTGATGCTCTCTTTAAAAAGAAATAAGCATAATCATAATTGTTTTACTCAGGAAACAATATTCCCTTCCACGTTATATATGCCCATTTATCATAGTTTGACCTGCAAAGACTTCTTAGAATCACTCAGTCTTTAAAAAATGTTTCAGAATAGCCATGGACTCATTTTTTGTTGCTTCTGCTTTGAGATGTTAAGCGTTAAAGGACATTTCTGGAAGTGATTCCTTGTTTTCAAGGTTTAACTTGAAACAGCTAAAAAGTGTATAGGAATCACACACAGAAAGAACAATCAGTATTTCCTCAAAACTAGTCTCAGATTGACCACAAGCACTAACTCACATTTGAAAATCTTAAGTCTTATATTTACATTAATTAGAATACTGTCTATTAGGTGATAATTTATGCATATAGAATGGCCAGCCACTGTCTTTTATCTTCCTTTTTCTTTTCATACTAAAGTTTTCTACAATTTTTAAAATGGGAATTTCATTTCATTATTGCTGTCTATTAGTGACAGGAGATATGCGAGTACCACAATATTATTGCAATTCTATGCAATAGCATATGCTAATAACACATGTAGAAGATGATAAAGTTGTATTTCACATGAAGCAAGTATTGTTCCACTTGTGGAATACAGAGTCTTGCTTTTTCTGTCTCTTGCTCACTGTGTCCTTTCCCAGATGTAGGCCAGTGATGTCTGAGCCCTCTCTCCACTCCCAGAAAGGATCAAAGGAGCAGGAGAGATGGTGGTGAGACATGATCCCCATTGCCTTCCCCAAATCATCTGTGCTGTTCTGCTCCACAGCATGACTGGCTCATCAGCATTTTTGTCCTTAACATACTTCCGATCTAAACAAATATGTACCAATTGAGTTCATTTTTAATGAAATTATCAACTGGAATTATATCTTTCTTTTCTAGTCATCTTTCAGATATATGCAGTACACAGATCCTACGACCCCTGATAACTTTTTTAGATAATACATTCCTTTACTTAATATAAACTTGAAATTTAAGTAAGTATTATTCATTATTCCTTACTTTTTTTGTTGTTGTTGGAAGACTTGGGCATCTGTTTTAAATGGTGTCATTATTTACATGTGGTGACTTCTGCATTTGAATGGACATTAGCTAAATGTGACAGTTATTCTAATACAAAGTAGAAAAAATTACTAGATTTGTCAGAATGTTGTGATATACTGTTGCATTATTCTTTGCTAAATGCCAAAATTTTCTAGTACCCTCCCTCCTCCAAAAAGGAGTAAGGAATTCACCCATTTACAATCTATACTTAAGTACTGAATGGAACATTTCCTGAAAGAAAAATAGCTAACATAAACATAATTTCTTCTTTAGAAATACAGGGTATGTAATAATTAGCAGAGCCTCACTGAGCTACGAAAACCATATTCCCTTAGGAGAAAAGGAACAATAACTACTGAAAAAAGTGACAGGCTATACACAATTTGTTATATCTGAAGAATACAAATATAACTGCTTAAACATATTTTAAAAGTGCTAAATTCACTTCCTCTACAAATTCATAAACTCACAAATGTTTCCTTGCAATTGTTCTTGGAACTGATAGAGGAAAATCTCCCAGGGACACACAAAATGTAATAAGTGTAATATGAAAATTGCCCTTTCTCATACAAAGATTAAAACAAAACAGATATTCTCCAGAAAACCAGCAGGTTCCCCTATTCGCTACTCATATGGGCTCTTCCCACAGTCTCACTGCATGAAGGACTTACGAACTTCGTCAGAGCTGACTGTATGGAAGGAATGTGGACTCAAACATTTGAAGGCATGCCACAGAACCTCAGCAATCCAGTCTCTTGTTAATTACAACTAATATTTCATTATGTTGGGGAATTTTCAGCTACATAGATGTGTGTACACATCGTAGTATGTAGCGTAGCCAATGCTTGCAATTATATAACAAGCCTTGCAAACTCTAAGAGGTGTATTGAAAGTCGAAATTAGTAGAATAAAACATTGCAGTAGGTTTTCAGCTTTTTAATTTGGAACCTTTAGATTTCTTGATTGCAGGAAGAAGTCTGAGAACACAAATCAGGCTAAAAAGTAAGGAGGCAGTGAATTTCCACTCCCACTCTTTCCAAATGGATTTTTTAAGCCCATGGCTTTTAAGCCAATTTCATGATTTTGGAGTCTGCCTCATGAGCATCTGAATGGACAGGATTGAAGGTACTTTATATGGCTTATTTAAAAATAACATCCTAACCCAAGCTATAAATCACGATAAGTGATGCCTTATGTATATAATAAATATTCAAGTCTAAGTATCTGGTTACAGCAGTGATCAAGAGTTCTAAAAGTCAACCCCTTAAAAGACACTCTTCAGTGGAAATGCTGTTAGTGGTGAGGCTTCTTTCACACGCTTCTATGCACTTGTACAGTTCACAGCTATTAAGTCAACAGCGTGACAGCATCTGTTATTTCTGAAGTGTTGTGCACGTCTATACACTTGCAAATCTCACTTGAATATTGGTTTTTGAGAAATTTAAAAAATTCTTAAGAGAGAGAGGAGCCAGCCTGATATGCAGCTCTATACCTTACAGGGGTTAAAGCAACTGGATGGGCTTTATGGTGGGAAGAGGGACAGAAGGATAAGAAAGATATCTTAGGGGAGGCTCTCTCCAGATTAAGGTTTTAACGAGAAAACTTGATCTTCCTTGAGTTGGCAAAGAACCACCTCTGGCTGCATAGCCACAATCAGAAGGAATGAATTGGAACTACAGCTATAGATTACTGCGGACTTTTTCTTTTTCAAATCCTATTACATTTGCAACAATACAGGCAGGGGACTGACTGGCTGAGGACAGCTCTGCTGAAAGGGACTTTGGGGTCTCAGTAGACAGCAAACCGAACATGAGCCAGCAGCGTGCTCTGGCAGCAAAGAAGACCAACAGCATACTGGGCTGTATTAACAAGAGCACAGGCAGCAGAGCAAGCGATCATCCTCCCTTTACTCTGCACTCACGAGGCTGCATCTAGAATACTGCATCTGGTTTTATAGGCCCCTCAGTACCAGACTGATATCGATACACCAGAGGGAGTTCAGTGAAGGGTGGTTGGGGCTGGAGCACTTACCCTGTGTGGAGAGGCCAAGAGAGTGAGGTTTGTTCAGTCTGGAGAAGGGAAGGCTTCGGGGGCTTGTTCAGCAAGTGGGGCCGGTAAGTGTGGCAATGAATACAGAGAATTACATTACTAATGCTAGTCTAGGATTTTTGGCAAAACATTTCTGTGAAAGTTATTGTTACAAAATCCTAATCAGTAAAAAAATCAGTTTACACATCCCACGTGAAGGTCTAATCTATCAAGCTATTGGTTATGTTGTTATGGACTTTCTCGCATTTTCTTTTTCTGTTTTGACTAGCATTTCTAGTCTTGACCCGAGAAGGTTTCCAAACAACGCTTTGCTTAAAATCGGAAGAGGAATTCTGCACTCAATTCATGGCAAGGAGTACAATCTGTAACTTGCATACCCTGAATAACTTCCCTGATCATCTATGTAGAGCAATGAGTCTCTTTTACCAGATAGTATTTATACACAGTAGCACAGCAGGTCTTTTTATGAGCAAGTACCCTTGACTTTAGATGTGCCTTTGGAGCTGCTTCTCTGAATTTTGTCTGTCGTATTGTATATTGTGTCCCATATTTTAAAATTTTATAACTGTCTCTGGAAGTATATCTTGACAACCCTTAGTCACTGTTGAATGCCTTGGAAATTATTATTGCATCCAGCCCTGATATAAAGTAGACTTTACATTTGAGTCTGATTGATAGCCTAAATGAGTTCCCAAGTCACCTAGCTTTGCAGCATATTCAGAGTTTCACATAAAACTGAGTTGTCTTGGTTCTGCTCCACACAGAAAAGAAAGAAACAGACATTAACATGAGGACATTTCTGGACAAGGAATCTGAAGCAAAGATTAGAGGTGATAGTTGTAGAGACTACAATATCAGCAGACCTAGAACCTACCTGCACCCAGTTTTATTGGCATATGACCCGTTTCCCTGTCAAGAAAGCTACACAGCTGCTGTAATTTTTGCAAACAATTGGATAATAAATTATAATAGTAGGAAAGCTACAGGCGAATCCTTCATTAATTGGTGTTGAATCAAAACTATCAAAGCAGCAGCATGTAACAGACAAGTGATTATGTTGCTCAAATGTCATTCCTTTTATGTGTGACAATTCAATTTGTTAAACTTTTTCATCAAAGAAAAAAGAGAATGAAAAGGCGATATTGCCTTCTCTGAAATTTATTGCTTCACCTATTTTCTGCTAGATCTTATTTTTCCCAAATTAAATATATTTTTTAGATGCCACCAAGGAAAAACCCTTTTCAACACTATTTAATCCAATTGTGTCTTGCTGAACTCCTGAGGATGCTGCTGGGTTATATAGTGACAGTGTTCATTCTCCAAAGTACTTCAAACCCAGTTTTAGGTACTCCTTAATACACCCCTTTTTATAGTTGGGTAGCTACTTGGAATTGTCACAGATGCTTCTTAAATATTTTTCAGGACAGAATAGAATAAGGTGAGAGCTCTTTGTGTGTTTAAAGATTCTTCCTGAGGTATGTTATATTGAATTTAGTGTGCCATTTCATTACCTATATTTAGAAAATTTCTCCAGACTCCCTAACAACGTACTCTAATCTTGTATCACCAGCAAATTCTGCCACTTAGTTATCAAGAACTCTTCAAAGTAACAGCTGATTTTCTGGAAGCCGTTATAGATTATGCATATAAAATTATTTTCAAGATATCGGTTATTTATTTCTTCTATTTGTTTTTCACCTCCTAATTTAGCAGTATACTGGAGCTATGCCCAGAGGCACTGGTATAAAGCAGTTCTTCTCTGAGCGCAGTATGAACCACAATAGGTTTTTTTTATTTTATGATTAGCAATCTCTCATACTACTTTCTTCAGAGACGCTGTATAAAACCTTCTAGAAATGTAAACTATTTTTTATTCATTATCTTACTAATTCTTTGACAGAATTCTCTTTGTGGCAGCAAATTAACACTTACACAAGATGCTTTTTTGACCTAATTTTACAATTCCCTTGATTTTTCTCACCTAGGATTTTTCTCACTTCTCTGTAATTTGCAAGGTGTACTTCAGAGCCCTTTTATAGCCAGACTCACAGAAATTAGTTAAATTTTGTAAAAATACACAGTACAACTTCATTATTTCAACTACTCCAATTTTTAGTTCCTTTAGAGCACTTATTTTTAGGGCAATTTATGCTGGTGCTTTCCATCATTTCTTTTCTCCCTCTCTGTTTTTTTTCTCAGCCTACCGGTGGAGAAACAGAAAATGTTAAACACCAACTACAGGGTGTGTCTTTCCCAGTCTCTCTTATGCAAAGAAATCAAGCTGTATCTTTTGCTTTTATACTCTACTGGTCTAGCTAACCAGCCTCTGCCAAAGACCATCACCTAGCTTAAGGAAGTTCTTCTTTTATCACAATGTATTACAAATTTCTCTGTATTCTTCCCTATTTGTTCTTTAAATTTCCTCTCAAACCTCAGAATGTTGTTCTACCATAAATGTTTATGGGAAACTCCTACTTACTTTGCTAGTGAAACAATGGCAGGATATAACCCTAACTCTGGTGTTCTGAATTTATATTCTGCTCTATTAGTGTCACTTGAGTTGGATTTCCATTTTATTATAGGATTATTACTTTTTGGGGGCCTGAACATTCCCTCATACGTTGCTATATTTCTCACCTTCTTGATTCCTAATTGTTCCAGTATATACATACTTTCTCTGAGTCTAATAAGGTACTTTTAAAGAACCTCCATGCTGCTTCTATGGATTTTAATTTCCTAACTTTCCCCTTCAGGCTATTTCTAACTTCCTCAATATAAAAATCTTCCTTTTTTGAAAAGTACTGTAATATTATTACCTCATGGTAGGATCCCATGGGAGGATGTTGAACTTAATTATATTATGGTCACTTTTATTTAGTGGCTCAACCACGTTAACTTCCTGAATCAACTCATATATTTCACTCAAGACCTGCATCAAGACTAGATTCGCCCTTGCAGTATTCCAGAATTCCTTTAACAAATGATTGTCTTTGGTTTCTACACACTATTCAAGTATTGTACTGAGAGGCCTGTGATATACATGATATACACCAGGAAATACTTGTTTATCCAATGCACTTTTAAGAGTGCCTAAAGCCTAAAGGGCTTAATTGTCAGTGAAACCACATGGACTTTTCTAAATTCAAATATTCCTTCTGTGTGCATGAATCAAACTGTATGTTTGGGAGGTTAGTTACACATCTAACTCTGCACGTGTTGCAATTCATGTTTGTGCAGTGTGAATTCTTGCAGGTTAAATATCCTATGGTTATTTAAAATCAGCAAATGCAAATTACTGGTGCTCCCACGGCTTGAGAGCCTAAGCCCATTGAAACAGCAGTTGGTTCCTCACGTTATAACCCCCCCCCCCCAAACTATAAATTAATGATTTTGTGACCTGTAGTAAATAGAAATTGTGACACAAGTGAAAGCACATTATGAGCTACAGTAACGTATCTGAAGTCATCAGCTGTTGTTAGACTAAGATGCAGCTGAAAACAAACTTTAGTAATGAACTATATGGTAGTTTTGAAAAGCAGATTGAAATATGGTTTGTCTTTGAACTACACTGCTTCTCTGAACTTATAAACATGACTTTGAAAGAATGTACACTGTTTTCATGATTAGAAGTCCTTTTTCTTTTTTTTTTCCATTACTCATTTATTTCAATCCCAGTTTTAAAATCTAGCTCATTAGAAAAGCATTCTCAGTAACAGAAGTTGAAACAAATATAGACATGTGTATCCTTGTTCAGCACAGTGCAAGACAGCTATTACAATTACATGTTATAAGAACACTAATATTTGTCTGTACTAGACTAAATTTCTTTATTATTTTAAATCCCAAAGTGATTATTCTTAAATCTAACTTTTTCTTAAATTTGCCAAGTGAGAAATGTTTGCTTCATTAATGTTATAATTTGTGGTTCACATTTCTAAAGAAAGCTAAAAATAATTTCTGAAATTGTGTGTCTTGCTGACATAAACACAGTTAACTTATATTTTTGCAGTTTCCAGGATTCTTTCACTTGTATAAAGCAGTAAAAGTATTCTGCTCTTTCCATTTTTCTCGTACTATAAGAACCAAGAAAGCAGGAATTTGTTTAGCTCATTGGCTCCATTTATCCTGAGCCAAGACCATGATCTTGGAAACCCTGTAACTTGGCTGAATCCAGTACAAAGTTCTTTGCAAAAAGGCAGTGCAATTAGAACAACACAGTGTATGTTCAGTCTCAAAATTAAGACGATAAAGTTTCAAACAGCTAGAACTGAAACACAGAGTATCATGGGCTCAGACCTTTAATCAGTTAAACACAAATCCTAATTCCACTAGTTTTTGATCAAATGAAGAATTGTGTAGTTGAGGACAGCATTAAGAAAACACTATTCTACCTTTTTGCAAATGGGCAGAACACAGAAAACAAAGAAACATAGTGGAAGAAGTGTAAGTTTTATGCAGTCCAGCCTTGGGAGCTTCTCTAAATACTCCAGACAGAGTGACACTATAATACAAGCAATACCCTTCAACACTTTCTATTTTATCACTGGTTACGGCCAAGTGATAATACACACTTGCTAACCAAATTGGCACATTGGAGAGTCTGTTTTGAAATCTGGTGCTTCATTTTTGAAGCTGTTTTTTTCCAAAAACCTCTCCTTCCCTGCATATCTAGTACATCAAACAGATGAGTAAGATATTCTCTTCATTTTCTATGAAACATCTGTAATTGGTATTTTGATGAATTACAGCACTTAAGAAAATAAAAGAAATCAAATTCAGTACTAAGGATTCTAGTTCATTATGTTTCATTTCACCTTCTAAATTGTTCATTGGTTGTTGAAGGTACATTTTTGTTTTATTGAACAAAGGTAGGAATTCTCAGGCCTTATTAAAAGATAATTTTAGCAGTGCTCAGATTGAGAGTAGAATACTAGTTTCAAGCATTTTGTTTGGGGCTTTTTTTTTGACCATTCATATAAAGTGATTTCAGAAGTTAGTAGTTGGTAAGTAGCTAATTAAGTTAATTTCCTTTAGTCATTTGCCACTGGTTTTTCCTTAGAATACTTACTCCTGGACATTGAAATATTTATGCAGATAGTCAAATACAATAAAATTTATACACATTGATAAAACATTTTATCAATGTGTATAAATTTTATACAAAATAGAGGATTGTATGAATTGTATTGAACTATGTTCCTTTTTTCTTTTATTTGTGCCACATACATATTTAACATACTATTTATTTCAAAAGCAAAATTATTAAAAGGTCCATATAATTTGTAAGGAGAATGTATCTCTACAAGAAGTGCAAAATGTTGCAAGTTGCAAAATATTGACTCACTAAACTACAGCAAAAACACAGTTTTGAATGTTTCTGCTTCAAGAACTGAAATTACTTTTAAATTCAGTAATCGATTATACATTTTTTTACCAAGAATTTGTAAATAAAGGCTTTGATCCAATTTTATTTGTGGTCTTCTCAGCCCCACAAGCCTTTGGAGAAACATGGACACTGTCTGTGAAATAGTTTTGGTTTGTCCCAGTGAGGGGCAACCTAGCAGAGGGGGTAAAACCTGACAGAGGATAGTTTCTGTTAGGCAGTTCCCTAATATTCTCTACTTTTGGATTTGTCTGTTGCTTCAAACTTTTGACATGACATTTGGAACTTCACTGTATTTGGCAGGGCTGTGATCTGTAAGTAACTGTAGGGGTAAATTTGAGTAATCTCATAGGTGGCTTGTTAAGTTTTATTTGATCTTACTGACTTATTTACACATGCACACACATGCTTGTTAGATGAGACCACTGACTCGCTCTTTCCCTCAAAAAGTCACTGTAGCAGTAGTGTCCTGATAATATTGTCCTGTCATATCCTCTAAGGCAATTATGAGGGAGGAAAATAGCATTAATGGAAGCTGCCAACATTTTGCATTGCCTTTCTTCTAATCCGAAATTCTATTTATTTGACTAGATCTTTAAAGTGTTCAAGGTTTAGTGCGTGCATTAACATACCTAAACATTGTTTGATACTCGATAAGGAGAGTCAATAGTGCCTAGTCACATCTTCAACTAGGCTCCTATGAGGTGTACAATATTATTTTACATTCATTAGTCACAATTAAGCACTCAGTTTGTAATAGAAAGGTATGTGTTTTCTTTAAGGTAGAGCTTGAAATGATGTCCTGAGAGGAGCTAACTGCCTTCTAATGTGGTTCCTCATGAAAAATGATTACATTTCCAAAAAATGATACAGATACTTCAAGTTTAAGTAAGTATTTTTCTTACGTAGTTTGATATATAAAAATTTCTCTTCTCCTTCACCCTACAGTGTGACTCAGATCCATTCACCTACTAGCACTTCTGGTATGTTGTCTCTGGCCTGTTACAGTGATTGAGAATCTAGCTGATAGAGATTCACAGAATTTTTAGGAATGTCAAAAATATAAGGTTTTGATCATTTACTCCCTCTTTTATTTCTTTTCAAGGCATTCAATGAGCATAAAAATAATGATTATTACATAAATTAAAGTTGTTGCAATTCAGCTGTAGGGACTCCGATTCAATGCCAGTGAAGATAGATCAAGGTTTTAAAAAGTATCTGCTGTAAATTAAAAACAAATGGTTGAAAGTATTTTGCAGACCTCTCTCCCACAGATTGTATATTCCATTTTCCAAATTAAATGAGAGAATATTACTTTATTGAGATTTATGGAATAATTTCTTTAAAAATTCCAGCAATATGAGAATGCAGGCAGACACTGACAGTGAACAAAAATAAGTGTCAGCTACTAAGTGGTTTCAACTTTTGGAAGTTTTTTTTTTTCAGTAATGGGAAAAATTAGTTCTGACTGGTTTTTAAAACTAAAATTATATATAAACCATTAAATTAGGGACAGATCATTTGCCCAATTTTAACTGCAAAGGGGTAATATGGGTGGAAAACATGATAATATACCAGTGCTCCATTGGAGGAAGTGTTCCTCCTGCAATCCAACTTGCTGATCCTGTCTAAGGAACAGGACTTAAGAGCTTGTGAAAAAATGCGTGTAAGAGGATATAGAGGAAAATTGTTCTGTGGCATCTGGGGGAAGTATATATAGGAATAGCAGTTGGGCTGTATTAACTATGAAAGTATATATGTTATTCAATTTTTAATCTCTTTCAAGGCAAAGACATGACCCATTTTCTGTATGGCATAGTACAAGGGATATAACACCAGAGGAAATCATATAGCTATGATGGACAGGAAAGTACGTAGAAGCCTCAAGGACATGGTACTGTTTTTGAGAGCTCCAGGACTTCATGGGTTCCCTGAAGTATTCTAGGACCTCATTACAGATTTTGGGGTGTCCAAGAGCTTAAAGGGATGATGAATCTTGGAGCCTTAGTGGACTGTTAAACCTCCTCCCATTAAAGAAAAACATGTGGTTGAAACTGTGTTGGCTAAAACCCATGGAATTTTCTGCGTAACTTTATTCCTTCTTTGCCATTTTGTGTTGGATATCATGATCTGCCTGTTATATTTCAGCAAACGCAGTAATTTCCTTTTAATTAGATAATTACCATGTTATTCATTGGTTTTGATCACTTCTAAATTCAGCTTTTGGTTTTAACAAATGCAGTTTCAGAAGATGATGGATTTTTACATTTTTAAAACCGCTAAATGTTCAAAAAGGATTTGTACACATAACAAAATTAAAGTAGGGATTATCTAGCACTGTGTGTGGGATACAGCTATAATCTATACAGTGCATGGAAAAGAAACTGGCATTCTCAATTGCACTGCACACATCTCAGTAATAACAGGGTATGAGGCATACAATTTCATGGAACACCCACAATGAAAATTATTCTTTCCAAACAGAGAATTGTTTTGGAATAAGTTAGGTTAATTGGCACCATGGGATTCCTCTCAAGGAAACACAGAACATTAAAATCTACACATATGCATATAAAATGATAAAGTATTATCTTCTTTCCCCTCTCAGCTCCTCAAATCTAAGACATGCTACCCAAAATCAACAGAAATGATTATGTTTTGTCGATTCAAATTTCCTCAGAATAAACTGGCAATTCTTCATCTGGTCAGCTTACAACCTGAGAGTCACTGCACTGTTCCACAACTGCTAGCTTGGGTATGGTTATCTAGTGCAGTCTCTCACACAAAAACAGAGTTCTCTAGAGCTTTTGGCACATGCTTTTCAGAATTCTACGAATCTTTATTTTCTGTGCAAGCAACAGATCCATATGGTGGTGAGATACAGCCTCTGTCAAAGGACTGTTGTGCCCCTATTAGGATTAGAACCAAAACCTGCAAATAGTTAATGGGAAATCCAGGCACATTTCACTGTCATTATATAGTCCTCGGTTAAAACACCAATCGTATTTTACAGTTTCTGAATACAGTTGAAGTATATTAAGTCCTCACAAAAGTATTATCACCCTCTCAAAAATCATAAAGAACTTATCACTAATAAAGAAAAAAATCTTCCTTGTCATGAAGAAGGCTGAATTCTCATGCAGGCTGTTGGGCTGTGTGCATTGTGTCTATTTCATTAATATTTAAGGTCATTATAAACACGGATGTTCTACTTGGCTTATCTTTAAAATGTCCTCGACTTTCACATTTGGCCATTTGCACACCTTAACCATTACTTCTTTCCTAGTTTTCTGCCCCAATTTTGTCAAGACATTTAAACCCAATTATTTGTGATTCCTAATGGGCAGGTCACAGGTGAGGTGTGGCCTCGGAAATGATGTCTGTTGTGCTACAAGTCTGACTGCAACTCTTCTGACCTCTTGAATGAGTGAGAAACCCCCGTGGCCTGTGACCCCACATGACTTCACATCTAAGTCCTCTGCTGAAGAATAGTCTTCATCACTTCCCTCTCTGCAGTCTCCAGTGGAAAGCTGAGATGTATATTGGTTGCCTTGTCATTTTTGCAACAACATAGCATTTCAGCTTCTCACCAAAGACATCCCAGAGTCTCCCCTTTCATACTATGAAAGAGGGGTGCCAGGACACCAAAGAATACTCCCAAACCTATCCCTGTTATATGCCAATAATTTTATTTCCCTTGCCACTCTGCCTGGGCCTATGCACATATCTTAAATGGACTTATCATTTAATTAGTATTAGTTAGAAGTACAGGAGCAAGACAGCAAATAGAATTTGTACTCAGCATCGGAGGAGTTAATTGTACAATGAAATGAAAACGAAATCTTACACTGTTCATACTAGGATATATGTCATATTTATATTCTATACTCTAACATTGTTTAATTTAGAGGACTATCCCTATTCTTCATAGACAGATGAAAGCTTGGTCTGGTAGAACAAAGAAGGTTTACTTTCTAGAGTTTTCATAGACAATGTTTCTGAGTAACTCTGAAGAGTTGCAGGCCCGTTAGGTTGAAGAAGGAAGACATTTAGATAGGATCTCCCAATTCTCATTCCAGTCCTAAAACCTGGAGAGAAGTATGTCCTTCCACTGCTCCCCTTTCTCTCCATGCACCAAAATAATCCCCTGCTTGGGAGTAATTGGTCACAGATTTATTAGCCACTATAAGTTTGGCTTTCTAGGGAGCAGAGAGCAGAAGATAACCTTTGCTGAGAGTATAAACTAGTGCTTAGCGGAGGAGTGCCCAGCTTGCTTTGTGACATCAAGGCAAAGAAGTTGTTCAGGAAAGGTTCATCGATTTCACCCTCATCCACGTAAGAATTCAGAGGAAAATAAATTGATTGAAATTACTGGACTTGGATGGAAGCATTAGCATGAACTGTGTGAATAGTGGGTCTTTTGCCAGTAACATAAATCCCATGGGTATCCATGGACAGTGTATGTGTCAACTTAGGTCTGTACATCAACATGATGCAAAAACAAATGTACATATCCACTGTCAAGAGGAATATGTGAGAAGTTTTACCAATGATAGAACTAAGCATACAATTCGGCAAATAACACAAATGATGTGATTCTATTCACATACTAAGTTTTCAATAGATTTTATCACTGGTTTACTGTAGTTTTCTGTAGCAGCACTCCTCACTGCAAAGGCTGCACAACCTATTATAAGCTCCTTGAAACATGCTGTGCCAGTGCTGAAGGTAGTGGTATTTTGGTTTTGTTTTTTTTTTAATTTGTATTTTGCATTGAATGATCTGAGTAATACATATTCATGTGATTAAATGTTATGTTGTGATACAAACATGAAGGCATAGTAGAAGTTTCACTACTAATCCTGTATTCCTGCAAAAAGTTGCCTATGGTGACAAGGTGCTCATTTGACCCTGAGAAGCTCTGGAATAATTGGCTCATAGCAGCATAGTTAGCATATTTAATCCTGACAGTCTACTTTAATTGTCTTATACTGAATACACGAATTGCTATGTTCCACAGCACTCTTCGTGGCTTCTATCACAGAAGATGCCTACCTGAATCACTGGATCACTCATGAATAAGACTTTGCAGGACTGAATGTACTTGTGCTCTGATATAAAAACTAACCAACATACAGTAAAGAATATATCTAACTTTTAAATTTTCTTAAGACTATTACTTGGAAATTTGCTGAGCATACACTCAAAATAATTGTCAGATATTTCTATATTTTTCTCACTGCAAAGAGAATTGGCTGTTAAAATATTTACAAGGAATTATATAGGAATATAGCATTTAAAAAACTTTGGGAATTAAAAAACCCATATAAAATAGTCTTACTGATTAATTTGAAAGAAAGAAAGATGAAATAAAAAGGTGATTATGGCTTAGGATTTAGGGGAAGTTTCTGTTAAAATCTGTTTGTGACAAGGAAAACCATAGTCTTCAAGTAGAGAAGAAGGTGACAGAGGTCAAGGAGTCTAACTCATATATTCTTAACAGTGATCTCCAATACCATTTCATTGAGATTTTCTGTCCCTTCTCCCTTCCCTTCCCTCCCCTGCCCTGCCCTTTCCTTCCTCAGAGGCTTTGCCTTTTATCACAGTATTCCTATGAGATGTACTAAGAATATTTTATTACTAGCTAAAAAAAAAGAAAAAAAAAGATCTCTACACAAGTACAAGTGCTAATTCCATAACGGCAGTTTTAAGGATACCCATTTTGCAGGCGTTTCTACTCTAGGCATGGAGTGAGGCAAAGTGCAACAGAATGCAGCCATTCTTGCTGGCTGCACAATTTATGACCCTGTAGTCAGCAGATACGCACCAGAGCTATACCAGAGCTTTGTCACAATCAAAAAAAGTAGCAATAAACTGAAAATAACTTAAGGATTAGAGATGACAAGCAACTGAACATGAAGCCCAACTGCAATTCCATACCCAAAGAGCTAGTTCAGTCAGTGGATTTATAGGTAGAAAACTACCTTGTAACTACAGGGACTTGATTTTACCATTGGCAGTAGTAAGATGTAAACTTGGCCACTTTGTACAGTTCTGAGGTCCTTCATTTTAAAAGTTGAATGATTGTAGGGAAGGACCACAAAAATTATTTAAGGACTAACAGTTGCAGTCCTAGAGCTACTTAGCTTTTCAGAAAGTATTTTGAAACGTGATTGTAGCATTTATCTCCCAAGAGAAGTGGTAGGCTCTTCCTTTTTTGTTGTTGCCAAATCATACCTTGATGCCTTCCCTTCCAAACAATGTATTTTAGACCAATACATGATTTTGGGCTCAGGACACAAGAGAGTGAGTGAAAATTGATGTAATAGGTTTTGCTATATTTTATGATGTCTGCTACTAATCTAAAGGTTTCCAAATCTTAGGAAATAATACAGTTAATAAGATAAAAGACAGCCACAGGAGTAAGGAAATTTGGAGAACTGCTAAAGCATTCAGTATTTTTCTGTAAGTTAGATACAATCTTGAGTACAAGGTGACTGATCTTATAATAATAACATATTCAGCACTGCTACATCTCAAGAAATAATTAAATTCCGGTATTTAGAATGTTTTGATCCTTTTTTTCCTACTGAGTGCCTTATGGGACAAAATCATATTTGCCTGATGCTTTTAAAGCATTTAATTATTTTGCCTAACTTTTTGACAGTAGATTCAGATACATCAGGACTATTTATTATTGATGATTGATTAAGGTCTCCTTAAATGCCAGTGAAATAAAAGTACTACCATCATTAGTTCAATAGCTTCTCATTCAAACTTTCCACCTCTCTCCTACTTGGCAATAGTTTAAAACAAAAAGAAAATAACGGTAGTGAAAATCAGTCCAAAAGAAGAAACGGGTACTAATATTTTAATTAAAAAATTGTCTTTGCTATGTAACTTTGAAAGGACAACTGTAAAGTGTTGCTCTGTACCTACAACTCTCTTCACCACAACTTAACAGAGCAGTAAATCACCAGAACAGGGGAGCAGACTTTTAGGTTTTTTTTCTGGTAAATGCTTATTCTTTTCTTCTACATACATGCCACATACTCAGGATACTTTGTAATATTAATGGGCACAGGTGATGGAATCAGTATTTTCTCCACTATACTGGGCTATATATTCCTAAATAGTTGAGCCCAGGTGCATGTCCTAGATTCCAGTTACAGGTGCATGTCTTACTCATGTCCTTACTCAACTTTGGGGCAAGACTGAGGTGCACAGCTTCCTTCTTTTCACCACATTCTTGAGATCAGGAAGAAAAGGCTAAGGGTGACAGGAGGAACTTGGCCAAGTGCCCAATCCATCCACATATACTACAATACTTATGTAGCCAGTGTGACATAAAATACATTGGAAAGGGCCACAGATGTTGAATTAGCAACTTCTTCATTAAGATCCATTCATGGCTTCCAACAACTAAGTTGAATAATAGAAGATCAAAAAAGCATTCCTGCTAACTGTGCTGTCAAAGAGGATTAGAAATTGGGAGATGTGCAAAGAAAAATTGTTTCTTAAGCTCTTCAGAGCTTTTTTTTTTTTTTTTTTTTTTTTAATCTTCAGGAATCCTGCATGTAATTTTCTCGAGTAGGGCCTGCAGGAAGCACAAGCTACCATCATCCATTCATGGCTTCTCTCTCTGTTATGAAATACTTCTACATGCTTGTGCTAATTCCTTCTGAGATAATGGCAGCATATAAAATTATCACTTCTTCTCTTTCATTTGAACTCCTTAAAATTAAATCACATAACTGTCAGTAGATTTTACTGAAGCAACAATTTTCAAGCAGAGACCTCAATGACTTCAATGAACGTTAAAAGCCAATGAACCAATAAAACATATGCATCAGGTTGTACCACTCTTCTTACTTAATTTCCGTTTATATCCACAGACCTTCACAGAAGTGACCTACAAGAAGCAACTCCAAGTAATCCTATTTACGTGCTTAGGTTAGCAGGACCAGCAAAGAAGCCCTACAAACTCGCTCACAGCAACGTTAGGGGCTCCAAAGGAATTTCATCAACACAGGGACCATTAGTTCCATTAGAGGAACAAAAGAGAATCTTTTTAGGAGGGTATCATTGCTGATTGCTATACAATGCAGACACCTCTCTGCCAGTGCTGTGATGAGCAAAATGATGTTAGTGAGATCAGAACTAAAGCACAAGATTATTTTTATGAAGGAAATATGTCACTTCTGTTTCTCGGTTATATTAGCCTCAAGATAGTTTTAAGTACATTCTCTGGAAAATTATCATGCAACAGATTTGCTGCTTTGTGACAATATAATGATTTTATCACTCCTAAATTTCCTCTTTACATTGGAAAAGAAGAGAAAATCAACACCACTATTTTACTCCATCTATCAACATTAAAAATACCTTATTGGGATAGCTTTCCAAAATGCTTTTCAGAGGCACCAATTTAAATTCGACCACAGCTGCATAATTTATTATTATTATTATTATTATTATTATTATTATTTACTGGATACAACATACAGAATCATAGAATCATTTAGGTTGGAAAAGACCTTTAAGATCATCGAGTCCGACCATAAACCTAACACTGCTAAGTCCACCACTAAAGCATCTCCCTAAGTGCCACCTTAGTGTACTTCGGATAGGGAAACAGGGTAAGAACAAAACAGTCTCAAAAAAATCTGTATATTAGAACCTTTTGAGTAAAAAGCTACATTTTGACCAAAGAGAAAAAAAAGCATTCACAGAAAGATCTTGCCCCAGTTCCTTAACCACTTTTTAAACAAAGAAGCTTCTACATCCACAAAGCTTTTTCTTTTTATTCTTTTTTTTTCCTCTGTCTTGCATTTCTAATTGAGCTGGAAAATGATGCACGTAATCTGAAAATGTACGTCAGTAACAAAGCCAACACCCTTCCCTGTGAGAGGAGGATTCTTCACTTACCGTGTGCCGCCCCACATCATGGAGTCAGGCACTGCAAATGTGACATTAGCAGCTGACAAGAAAATTATTCTTTCTCTTTGATCCAAATACATGAGGGAGAGGGATGAATTACAGATTTGCAGGAGGTTTACCACATTACAGTAGGCATAAAAGTTTGAAAGAATATTTTCACTATTGTCACTAGAGTTAAGTATTTGTTCGTATTTCAGATACACATAAAAAATTAACAGAAACTGGTATTTTCAGACACTTGGGTATAAGAGAGAAAATTTTTACACTTATTTTTAGGGAAAAATTTGTTTACCTTTTCTTGCTACCATTGCCTCAAGGTTGGAAAAGATGTGAGCAGGTTTTTTTTACTTCAATGAACAGTCTCTATGTTAATTCAAGAATAACATTATATGGATACTGTTATACAGGAACTGACTAGATATTTGGGTTAACATCTATGAATCTGTGTAAATGAACAAAGGACTCAAAAAAAGCAACATGTTACCTTGGCAAAACACTTCACTGGAACATATGGGCCTAAATTTGATCTGAGACAATTAAAACTTCATCTGTTTCATTTTACTTTTTCAGTTGTACCACCGTACGAGAAGAATCAGGCACATCAAGCAAAATGTATACATACAAATTCATCTACCTGACACTACAAGCATTTCTTGAGTAAGCACAGAGGACACATTCAGCAGTTCTCACCCTTTGCATGTGGATGCAGTGTTTTAGATAGTGGGGTTTTTTTTAATCTCTGGCTGTACACTATCTGCACTGCCCGCTGGAAAATTGTCTGTCCACATAGTATTCTCCATTACTGATTTCTAGTTTTAAAGTGTGTAACAGGTAAGTAAAATCAAATACCCTTCAAATAGTCTATTTTGATGGCATAATTGCTACTGTTGTCGCAGTGATCTTGCATCCTTGTAGGTAAAGAACCATGGACAATGATTATAGGAATCAGACTGTGGGGCATAAACATAAAAATGTTTAAGAACCCTTGTTTTAAAACTACCATTTGGATTATGTGGTGTTTGTTTTATTCTATTTATTTGTTATTTTATATAATGTACTCATTCCTCAAATTCTTTCCCCTTTCTATTTAAGAGCTGGATTATTGCTTCTAGGCACATTCCCTTTCTCCTTACCTGTGAAGTACATAAAGCCTCCGTTCTTGCCAGCCTGCATTAAACACTGCAATACAATTATCCTCAGTCATTGGACTGTTATCTCAGGGAATTGAATTAGACTTTCTAGCTTAGAGAACATCAAATTATTTACACAAAATGTTATAGTTGAAACAGATCCAGTTTAGAGTATTATATGATGGTTAGGGTAGTAAAGACTAAAAAGATCAGGTCACTGATTTAAAACAGAACTAAAAGTTGAATCTGAATCTGAGGGTAGCTGTTGAGTCTTATCAAGCAGGCTACTGCCTATTCAGAAGCATGGAAAATCAGTTTTCCAT
The DNA here is from genome assembly GCF_000737465.1 of Haliaeetus leucocephalus. Classification (NCBI taxonomy): domain Eukaryota; kingdom Metazoa; phylum Chordata; class Aves; order Accipitriformes; family Accipitridae; genus Haliaeetus; species Haliaeetus leucocephalus. The sequence continues at coordinate 312,140 of NW_010972457.1, read as the reverse complement.
TTAGCCTTGCCTCTAAGTTCCAGCTGTAAAAGTTTGCTCGAGAAAGGTTTTTTGGGGACTGATAGCAGTTCTGTGGAAAGTTTCAGTGTCAGTTTTTCACAAGTACGAACCATCAGAATTTTTGGTTAAGAAATATAAAACAGCCTTAGATTGATGTTCAAAACCACCCCTGATAAGTCCCTTCTGTTTTGGTACTTGAACATAATGGTTACCTACAGAGGCAGAAAGGGAAGTGTTCAGGAAATCACAGAATCATATACATTGGTTCTTTTCCTGAAAAAGGTGTAATGTATTTAATTTCTCTCTCTCTTTCAACACAAACCAAAAACCTCTGAGATCTTGTCTCAGAAAAAGACTATCTTAATTGGCTTATTGCCCTTATAGCTGAAACACAAAATGATTAGTTAGCACGTGCTATGCATTTTAAATTGATATAGTTTGTCACAATTATTATTTAAGATTACTCTGTCAAGAGTATGTCAATATATTTTTCATCCATGAAGGCTTTATGATATATAGTCCTGACTGTTCTAAGCGAAACCTGATTACAATTTAAATTTACGTTTTTATATATCTGGATTGTACTTGCATTACCACTCTAAAATGTGACAAGAAATCAACATGGAACAACACGACATTACCAAAGTAAAATACTCTCCATTAGGCATACGAGTTTTCCATTAGTACTTACCCCATACCTAGATGTAATTTCTTACCTCCACCCTCACCCTCCAATGTGTTCCCACCAGTGCCCATTCACCATTCACTCCCCTGACCATGAAAGTCTTCCCATCAAACACAAGGAAAACTGTTGCACCAACCCGCCCGCAGGTCTGAATTTAGAGGGTCAGTCACTTTTCACGTGCATCTCAAATACATGCCGTTTTCAAGCAGCCTCCCACCAAGGGCAGCTTGTGCCACATCTGAAGTGGAGCCAAGAGGGAGCGAGCACCGCTGCCCCTCTCCCGGGGGTCCCTGAGCAATCCCAGGCCCCCTCCCGTGTCCTGCTCCCCGGGCATCGCCGAGGACCCTCAGGCCAGGGGAGGCCCTGAGCCAAACTTGCTCCCCACTGGAATCACAGCAAAACTCAGCTGAATTCAGTGGGATGGAAATGAGCCCAAAGGATGAAAAATACAAAGATAATGCTGTGGGATGCTCATGTTGGATAGTTTCTTCTGAATTTAAAGTGAGGAAAAAATGAAGGGAAAGGGAAAAATGTCATGACAGTTACAAGATGCTATGTTTTCCCTTCCTGAAACAAGGAAGTTTTCACTTCTTTCCCAGATAGAACTGCAGTGTCTGTTGTCATTACTCTTCTTTTTTATTATTTAAATTAACATAATTTCTGAGAAAAGTTTCTTCCCTTTTTCCCCATATACAGGCTAAAATATAAACAGGTAGAGATAAGTATAAAATCCAACCTTTATTCCACTTTGAACAAGCTTGTGTATATCCAAAAAAGGTTCCTTGAGTATGTTTCCTTCTGGACTGAAAATCTTCACATATCCTTCTTTCTCAAGAATAAACAGGCGATGGGATCCATCCCCACAATGTACTGCTCCAACAGGCTGCCTTAGTCCACTCACAACCTCCTGAATACAGAAGCAGTTGTGCTTGTGTTTTCTAAAAGAAATTAAAAAAAATAGTGAGAAATTTATTCTTTTTTGTAACCATGACACAACAATGTCCCTAAATGATAAAATGATTGTTCTGCAGGGGTATTAAAAATACAGTTCTACGATCCAGAATAAATTATTTCCTTGAATGTATGCAAGCATATAATACTGAAAATCAGTTTGAACTTCACTTGAGCAAAATTTAGTTTGTATACAAGAAAGAGAAAATTAATTCATCTTAGATCTGAAATGTAGAGGAAGTAGAGAAAAAATTTGGTATAAAAAGAGAACAATTTATAAATACAAAATTTGTACCATACAATAAACAGTAAATTCCAGAAATTTGACAAGATTTGGCTTCTAAAACCCATTTAAAAATAATGAACTCATGATAGGGCAATCTAATTTAATTATTTTCACAAAGAAAAATACATGAATTAAATAAATTTAAAATAATGAGATAAATATTTTACTAATAAACTCATTGTAGTTGTTTAGTAATATTAAATCCAGGTAGAAATGACTTCCTAGAACTATGTATGATCCACAGGGTGGACCATAACCAAGATCCATGGGTGGTTCAGACCGGGATTCTAACACCTTTTCAGAAACACAATATCAGATGGTACTGAAATATTGAAGTTAATGTAACTTTCTCTTTTGACGTACACTAGCAGCAGCAAAAGAAAGTAACATCTGGAAAACACAGCTGCTGAGCATAAGCACACACTGAGCTGTTTCACTGTGAAAACCACAGGCTTTGCTAGGGTTTTTTTTTCAGATTAAACAGCATTTATCTTTATGAACCTGCTGATCTCTTCCTCTTTGTCGTACTCTTCCATGTGGTCCAGGGAGTTAGAAGCTGGCCCTCGCACTTGTTTTCTTGGAAAATCTGGAAAGCATACACCACCATCTTTTCTTGCATAGTAAAAGCAAAACTCATCAGCTGTAGTTTGGAGAAAACCTTAAAAATGCAAAAGAGCATACAAATATTTAGTGTGTTGTCATGTCTGCAGTTTTGTGCCATCAAACTAACCTTTAAATAGATTATATATTGAGTGGAAAAAGAAATAATTTTAAACAAAGTGCTATCTGTGAAAAAGGCCTGCTCTGAATAAATACAAAATGAGTATTACCTTTTATAGTCTATTCATCTGTATTTGTATTAAACCTTATTTTCAGTGTGCTTAAATAAAAATACCAATTAATTCAAAATGACACTACAGTTAACTCATTAAAAAATTAAGAGACAAAGTTTGGAGTTGAGGCTCTGATACACTTTGCCCTGATTTTAACCCTATTAATCAAATGTAGTATCTGCTGTAAAATAGCTTGAGCAGCTTTCATTTCACTTTTTTTTAAGTGTCTTGTTGTAAAGACTTCGGTAAAAGACATGCAGTAAAGACTTTGTAGAATGCTGGCAGCAAAGGACATCAGTCGGAGAGCTGGATAATTACTTGTCTCAGAAAGCGAGAAGTACTGCTGAAAACTGCACCATGTTGACATGCAGCTGGCCTCTGGTTGACTCCCAGCATTAGGGTGGGTGAACACAGTGTCCCATTGCGAGGTCTACTTCCCTGAAAAGGGGGATATGCCTCATGCTGAATTGGAGCTGGTTTTAAGCTGGCTTGGATGAAAGGTGGTCTTTAGGTTTTAGGTTAAAATGGGAAGGAGTTCAAAGACCCAGGGAAACAAGAAGTTGGTAAAATGAGAGCCTTTGAGGAAAAACCTGCCACTACTGATATTACGCTATGTCTAATGACAGCAAAAATATCTATTTCTGTCCACAAACCTATTTCTAGTCATTTCTATCCATTTTTCAATCATTAGTATTAAATCTAAGAAGATAGAATTTGGCTAGTTATACATGTACTATTTTACTAAAACATTGTTAAGATAGTATGTCTCAAGTTACCTTCATTCCTCTTTGCATTATTGGCATACCGTGTTAGTATGTACTATAGTCCAGGACATAACTCATAGGATACATAGAATTAGCACTTAATTGGAATTAGAGGCCTAATTTATGCATGGCTTTACCACTTGCGAATAATGCAGTAATCCACAGATCTTGGCCATAAAACCTCTGGCTTACAATGTGCAAGAAGAGCTGATCAGGGAAAGCTGTGTTTCATTGGAAAATGCCAATTTCTTAAAAGCAAAGCTTTTTCAGAAACATTATCAGTTTTGACAAAATTTTAGTTACCATGATGCTTCTGGTCCAAACTCAAACTTCTAGTCTAAATGAAGAAGAGAGAAACAGACAGGAAACCTCGTATCACTATACTCCAATGTCTTGTAATTAGGGTGTTTCATTAGGAAGAGGAATATTCAGGTCAATGCCCCTCATCTGTCAGGCAAGAGTTTGACCCTAAGTCTCCCATTTCCCAAGTAAATGTCCTAACAACGACTTTATTAGCTATCCTGGGGTGGTCTCTCTGTGGCTTTCTTCATGGAAAATTTCGAAAGAGTTCAATTTCTTCCTTATGTGGAATAGGAAAATTTTTTAGATCCCAGAATTTTTGTGGAGTGGAAAGCCTTTCCCACCCAACTATACTTCTTTTTATATGCATCTTCCTTTAAAAATATTGGAAAAATAACACGACAAAGCCTGCCTTTGGTTTCTATAAAATAATATCTGGAAACACATGGTAGTGTGTTGTGGTGTAAAAGTTTAATTACCATGATTTGGAGCTTCAGTAAATATCATCTCTGAGGAGCTGGTTTTAATTTATAGTAGTTATTTGGAGAAAATGGGAGATATAATTTCAAGTGGAACAACTGAAAAGGAACTCTGATATAATCATGGAGTAGTATTCCAAGGCTAGATATAATGCCAAAAGCAAAGGTAATCTAAAATCTTGCTGTTGAATTATTTGACTTAAAAAGACACAGTTTTGTCTTTAATAATTTATTTCTCTAGACGCAGCGGGTCATTCGAGAAAATGAAATAGCAAATTAGAGGTGTACAATTTCTAATACTTTGTAGAATTTTCCAAGTATACCATCTGCTATTTACTAAAGATAAACTAGTCTTGGCTTGAATGTTATCTTTAGTCAGAAAAACAGAGCATATCATGGCCATATTGTTTACTCGGTACATGTTCATTTGAAGTAACAATCAGATGCAAACTGTTATATATCCTAGATTCAACATACTAACAGCTTCAGTAAAGATCGTTAGCAAAACATTTGCTCCGCCTCCCCTATCTGTTTGTAGCCATTTAATGTTTTCTTTATCGTGCTTAGATTGTAAGGTCTTTAGGTGTAGAGTTTGCCATTTTGTTCAGTGTTTGTGCAGTGTCCAGAAGAATGGTCCCTGACAAGTGCCTGTAAGCACCAGAATTCTTGGAGAAAAAAAAAAGATCATTTTGCTCAGTCTGAGTTTATTCAAATACAGCTCTGTCACTGTCCTCTATGAAAACTATGCCTAATAAGGACAGCAATATTTGGTCCTGTGTGAATTTCTGTACTTATTACTTTATTTTAAAAGACTCATACATATCATTACAAATTTCCTACCAGCTGTGTATGTGTTGACAAAGCAGTGCCCACGTTAACAAAGAAAACTGAAATCACAAAGGAAGATTAAACATCACGTTTAAGTGTAGTACATGTCAGATTTTGCACAGGCTTGCATTTCTAAGCTTTTAAAACTTTCTGTCTTGCAAACCAGAATCAAACTACAGACTTTTCAGTTAAGGCAGTTACAGTGAAGGCTTTCTGTGTTTGCCTTTATAAAAAACTGTGGGAATAAGCTGCATGATTTCAAGCCTTTTCAAAGGAAAACTTCTGCTCTCAGCTGATCCTCACCTCCTCTCTCCACTCATATTTGCAGTCAGTTATTCCTCATACCATATCTTCCTTCCTATCCTACCTTCACCAAATTCCACTTTGCTGGATTCCCTGCTTACCCACCCCCCTGCCTCTTCTCTTTGATGTACAACTCAGACGTTGTGGTAGCATTTGTCCCGGTCTTTACAGCAAGTCAGGCTCCTATTCAGTCCCTTCCTTGTTTGCACTGCACACAGGACTGACTATCATCCACTCATCTGAGTAGACCTGCACTGGCTTAGAGAGCATCTGGAAATCAGGCTCACCTGCTTTGTTCCTGCTATGACCTTGAGCATACAGTTCAGTATTGTGTAAAAGAAGCATTTTCCTGGTTTGCTTATTCTTTTTCTGATTTGCACTTTTGACAGCTAGATGTAAATTTGTTCACAAAAACCACATTGTCCACTCTCTTCTCAACTCTCAGTGAAAAATGAATCAAAGAAGTGATTCCAGACTGATTGTTTCAAAATGTACTTGACTGTAGTCGACTATGTTAGAACTTCTGGAAGTGTTGTGTGGGTTGCAGAATTTCTTAAGATTTCCAGCATTGTGGGCTGGGGTGCCCCTGTTTGGAGTTAAAAATTCAAATCAAGCGTCTATTCTGGTAATGCCTGGATTCAGATCTGGGCCTGGATCTGAATTCACCCACAATCATCTGGAACCCATTTCTTCAAATGAAAATAATGGAGAGCACATAGTTCAAAATCTGTCTGATGTCCTTGGATGGCAGAACGTACTGTGGCTGTGGCAAAGGTTTGTTCCCTAGAATATGTCACTTCCACTGGCATGGGTCAAGTTTCTGCTCATGCTGAAAGGCAGAATCAGCCATGCCTTTCTTTACTAGCTATATTAATAATAAATATTAGACAGTCTTCTCTTATGACCTTGGAAAACTTAAAATTCATATCGATTGAAGATACTCCATTAAGTCACTTAACTCCAATGTCTCCATCAGTAATCACTTAAACTAAGGCTTACAGTAAAGATCAGATGAGAAATAATGAGAACAGTCACCTGGGATGAAGCAGGGAAGTTCTAATCTCATGGATTTTGTGAAACATTACACCCTCCTGCATTAACATATCCATACAATCTTAACAGCTATTTTTATTACTCTGTTTGAATAAAGAATCAGGTCCAGTTTTTCTTTGGATACTCCTAAAGGAGTCAATGGAAGTTCTGATACAGTCATAACTGGTGGGAAACTGCTGCCTTCAAAAGAGTTAACCAAGGATCTGCTACAGTTTTCATCTTTGCAAAAAGAGACAGAACAATAAATGAATTTCTGGAGCTAACTCACGAAAAGAACTGACGTATAATTTCTCAGTCTTCTTGGTTAATATGTACTGCTAAAATTTCAATTCCAGAAAAGATGCTTGCTGTCTTAAATCGCTAATAATATTTCTCATTTGTGCAGGACTGAAGGGATAAAATTATTTTTGTAGTCAGCAATTTCCTTAAACTCCTTTGTATTGGTGTTCAGAAACAATTAGCACTCCCTAATGGAGGAAGAATAATTATCTGACTTTTTAACAAATGCACAGTGAATCATTGCCAGAGACCTTGGGTTTGGGGGCCTGTTACTTTCCAACTCTTTGTTTAATCCTCCAGGCTAAGCTGAAAACATAGCTTCCACATTTTCTATTTTTTATTTTCTTTTACAATAAATATTTTTATGGATATACGGGTCTCACAAGTAAAATAGAAAACCCACATAAGTTGTTACTTTAATAATTTATATTTTAGAATGTATATGATTATTAAACGATATAAAAATCCTACAGACCATCTTCTCAAAAAGAGGAACCTGAATTTTACTTAATTAATACCTTCAGGAAATCCTAGTATAGGTATCAATAACCATATGTACCAGTCAAGTCACCAAATTAACCCTGTTGGTGGATGTAAGTACACAACAACTTCTTGTTAGTACAACCCACTTTCAGAACAAGTATTTAGAATGATTATTAGCATCTGATTGATGTAGGAAAAATCCTATTTTAACTGACGCTAAAGTATGTAAGCTCTTTTCCTGCAAAGCACAGTGCTCTGTCCAGTGCTAAAGTTATGCTTTCATCTGGTTATCTTTCAAGGCAACCTGGGTGGTCACAAAAAGCACTTGACATCTTGATGCACTTCAGCAGTTTTACATATACACAAACTTTGTAGAAAAATAAATTTGTCATTCGTCACCACATATGTTGATCTGAGGAGTGAGGTTCCTGTGGCTATAGCTCCTGTGCTGCTCAGCCCTTTCTCATTCTCTCTCCCTCCCTCCACGTCCTCCTTCTTTCTCCCTTTTCCCTCTTTCATTTTTCCCCATTAAACAAATTGTTTCCTCAGAAACACAGAACTTCATAAAACAACTATGAGGGACTTGATCTGCAGAATATGCTAATCGTTTGCACTAGCTACAAACTCATGTCAAAAAAAGTCTTTGTGCTGACTTCTTATATGGGCCAAACATTTAGAGTATCTAATCTGTTATCGCTGTTCAGCAGGCAGTCTTGGCAACTGTGATCTATTCTGCTTTGCTTTGGGGAATGTGATAAAGAGCAAGAAACAGCTGGTTTAAGAAAGCCTTAGAAACATCTCTTAGTTTATAAAGACAATAATAATATTTTCATATTTGAATGGGTTGAGATACATGTTAAACCACAGTAAAGGGAAAATGTAAGTCAATTCAAAATGTTTTCTCAAGTCAATGAAAGAACACTGAAAAAAACCCCTGCACTCTTGGGATTTCAGAGAAAACAAGTACACACTGTACACATGCAATTAAAAAACCCTCCTCCAAATCTCATCCACTTAAACTACCCCCTTTACTCAAATTATTACAACACTGTGTTTGTATGTCAAAAATGACTATTCACAAATTCATTTTCATATGGTTATCAACTCTTTTTTCCAGTCTGTGTTGCTAGTAAAAAAAAAAAAATCTTAACCAGTTTAATTATTTTCTCCTGTGTGGCATTAGTTATAAGTAGTGTTTGGACAGGGAAAAAAAGCATAGTTTACAAATGACAGTCTTAAACATATAAATAATTTACTATTGAGAATACCAAAGATGTTATTTAATATAATAGTGTACTAAGACAGTATTTCTAAAAGAACCATCTTCTGTGGTTATTTTATTGATATAGTTACAAGTGATAGCACTCATTTGGTGAGTGCCTTAGACAACACAGGTCAAAATTTGGTTTTGGATGTCCAGCTAACTCTACTGACTACAGTGAGGAAGTGTTAGGTTAGTTAAGAATTTGGTTGTTAACAGCATGTTGGAAGTGATTCAAAGATAACAGAAGTCTATCAAATAGCTCCCTTTGATTTCAATGGGCTTTAAACCCGGTGGAAAAAACATCAGTTTCTAGGGTAACAAAACCAGAAAAAACACTTTACTCATCAGCTTTTAGAGTCTACAGCAAACAGCCAGCATCCTTTATTTGTTGCATTTTAAAGCTATCTATCATTTAGAATAGCCTTTTGGATGGCCAACTGCTTGTTTACATGATTTGAATGAACACGCCAATATTTCAGCAAAGGTCATAGTTTCAGGTGCCTTTGACAACAAACAATCCTGTGTTTCATGGGGAGTTTTAGTAGGCAGGTGGCAAGAAAGCGCTCAAAATATTTACCTCACTGCATAAGATCTGCTGTGAAGACCCTGAGATATTCTGCTTTTGCTTGGGGAAAATCCCCTGGATATCAATGGGGATTGTACCTAGCGAAGCGCTAGATCTATAACCGCTCAGGCAATATCAACATTTCAAAACAGACATCCTTTAGCCCCGTATTTTGTTATAGGTTTTACCTGGTATGTGACCTCTGCAAGTATAATAGAATTCTTTACAATAGTCTTTGCACAGGTAGGGAAGAGTTAGTTCTCTTTCAGGTGTTTCCCCTTTCTCAGGTGAGTGGAATAGGTTCTGAGCATGAGGTGAGCAGTGTGCACATTTGATTTCCTCCAGTAGCTTCGCACATTCTGTGTTGTTGGTAACAGAAAGTATCTGTAAGCCACAAACCAGAGAAAAATAAACATATGACCTGTATCCCCATCTTACACACAAAAAAAGATTGCATGACCTAATGTAATAAATAATGCCAGCAGAACCAATACAGTTAGTATAAATGCATTGTGTTTCATATCACCCTTCCGGAAGTGCAAAAATTATTACTATGAAATGTGTAATATGTCATTAGTACAGTGAGATTTTAAGCGCTTGCTTCTCCTTCTCACATAAGAATAATAGTACTCAAGTTATTTGATGGACTCAAGCCCGCAATCTCTTAATCACATAGGCAATCTCTGAACTAGAGGGATCATTTATATAAGGAGGAGCTACAGCAGCAGGCCTTCTACCCACTTCTCTTATGAGAGACACTTAAAAACCTAACTTGTAAGGTGACCTATTCAGGTATTTAGAGACTAAAAACTAAAATTCTACCATCAAAACACATCAGGAAAACCATATCTAGGTATTTGTTCAATAGGTGTATCGTGAACGATACCACAGTCCAGCTGCTGAAGTGACTGCTGCAGAGTTCAGCAGGTGCCTTGGATTTTTCACGCTTTAAAAGCTGCTCTGCTTTTTGTTCTCTCTAATGCAAACTACTTGGAAGCGGGAAAAGCTGTGTGTTTTCAGACATTTCTCTTTATAAGTGAAAAAGTAGAATTTGTTCGTAACATCTTGTTTGTCTCAATATTGAAACTGTAACTTTGTCCTGAAAAAAGAGCATATATTATGCATAGTACTTGAAGAAGCATGAAACCACGATTGATGATGTGTTTAAGTAAACACAGGAGCCTAAGGAGCGCAATGTCATCAAATCGTGAAAAATAATGGAAAACAGCATACTCGTCTTTATTAGTCTTTGAATGCAGTGCACTTTGTTAATCTATTGTTAACCACATGGATTGTTTTTTGATCATTCAGCCCAATGGTGGGTAGTGGGAAATGTGTTCTCAGTTGAGAGGGACTGAATCTGATCCAATGCAAAACCAAAGCGCAGGTTCTTTCTGCTATTTGTTTAACACAGTTATAAACAAAGACTGTAAGACACTTATGTTAAGAAATATTAATGCAGTAAATATTTGTATTCTGCAAAATTTGTAAAAAGCGCATTTTTTATGAAATTATGAAAAGATTACACAGCTTTACTATAGTTCATATCTCTGAGTTGATTTGTAGAAGGACTTTCCAATGTCATTCCCACACAACGTAACATTGAAGGGAATTATCTAAGTTAGTTTTGATCAAATGAGTTATTCAATGCATGAAGGCTCTTGATATGTTTGAGTATGCTGTCTCATAAGTCGGCTGTCTTCTAGGATGCAGTACTTCGATAACACTGTTCTGAACTCAGCATTTTATTTACAGATCATAATTACATAAACCTCAAACACTTGAGAGAAATGCATTCTCTACTGTTTTAAACAGATAGGTAATCAAAATATTACACAATATATGGCCTGTACAGTTACACATAATCCTACTTAAAGGAACCTTAATTTAGAAGACAAACTCTTTCCAGGAAAATTTAGTCTTACCATACATATATGGTCAAAAGGCCACCTGAAACGGGTACTAAAGTTTAGTGGCGTAAGTTAGACCACTGATTAGAACACCACCATTTGGCTTCTATCCTTATTCTGGAAGAGCTGCCATTGGCTTCAAAAAGAATTTCTCCAGGTTTGCCAGGATCGTTAAATGCATTAAGTGTTCTGTTCTTTAGACCACCTGTTCTCAGACTATCCTCGGCTTCCTAGCACCTGCAATTAAGTACTGTGACTAACATCTGCCATGTATGGTTTATTATCTCTCTTCAGACCCTTCTTGGGAATATAATTGTCTTACATCTTCTTTTGGAAAGGGTTTGTCATCTTTTTTTTTTTTAAACCTTGAAGACAGTAATCACTTAATTGCATGTTGCATCTATGGCAAAATGTTTGCACTGGCCCTGAATTCTTTGGGGAATTCTTTCCACAGCCCCAGCCCCTCCTCTCCCGAAAAAATTTAGATTCTTTTTGCTACATTGCTCATTTGGGCCATAGCAGAAGAACCGTTAACCTTAGTGTTCTTCCTTGAGTTTCAGATGTTGCTCTAGCTAGATATGGTAGATCTGGGGAAATATGCCTTGAAGGCAAGAACTAAAAATATAACTACAATAAACGATAACCAAAATACTTAATAACTAAAACTTTGAAATTGACTTAATACTGCCTAGGATTGCAATCCAGGTAGTAGAGAACAGGCTTTATACACTTGAAGTAATCCACACTGCTGAGGCAATCTTCTGCAATAGCTAGACTTTCTTAAGGGATGATGGCATCCTGACCTTGGTACTTTGTGTTGCTGTGGTTCTGATGGGAAGTGGCCTGAATAATTCAGTCAAGTCATTGCCTGCCAAATAGAACAAAGTCTGAAGCCAACAGGGGACGATCGAAAGCACTGTCCATAAATGCTACTTTTAAAGAACATTATGTCACCCAGAAGCTGGGAGCTCTCCTAAAGTAAGGATGAAATGACCTATTTGGGTGTTTCCACCAAAGGGAAGTGTACCATGACTCTTCAAAGTACTTGCCTACATTCAGTAGTATCACCTGCTTTGCAAAAGTCTCGGATGTTTTCATCAGGGAGTTGATCGATCTCAGGCAGCAGGCTTTCTAGTGGTAGCAGTATGATGGTGTGTTTAGAAGTACAAGTAAACACGAGGTATTACTAGGTAAATATTCAGTGCGTTTATTGAATTAACTCCACAGTAATGCAGATAGAAAACTATACTTGTACTGGAAGACTCCAGAACACATTGTGAACAGGGGAAAAAAAAAAATAAATTACAGGATAGCAAAGCTAATTTACTGTTTCTTGTGGAAAACGTAATTGACGTTGCCTGGTGATACAGGAGAAGTAATGCTTGCCAACATTTCAGTCCTCAAAGTTAAGACAAAAGGATCCTAATCCCCCTGAGCAGCTGCTATCCAGGAATTGACCACAGGAATTCACCCCCTCATGTCATTTCTGGAATGAATCTTGGTCATATAATAGCTAATCGGAAGATTAAGGAATGAGAGTCAATCAATTATCTGAAAATCAAGTACAATGTTATTTAACTTTTAGAATGCTCAAGCAAAACAGGGCGGTAACATTTGCTCTGTGTGAGGTCTGATGTATAACTCTGTCCTGGCTGGGAGATAGGACAACCATTCTATTCTGAATTTTAGTAAATCAATAATGTATTTATCCTGGAGTATATTAAACCAGTTTTAAGCGAAAGCTGAAATACTTATTTGAATGAAGCTTTTTCTTTTGGATCCTACTTTGAAAATGACCTTAAAGTTGACAATGGCTTTGGTCTTTTAAAGAAATGTAAACTAATTTCCTGCTTCAATTTTTAAAGTTGTATGTGAAACCATCAAACTGCAGTGGTTTAAACTAACTGTGCTCTGGAAAATATGTAAAACTTTCAAACATTTATTGCAACATGCCTAATAATGATTATGCCTGCTGCTGACTAATTTACAACATCTGTAAGATCATCCTTTAATCTCTAGCCACATGAAAGTAAAACGGGTAGACTAAAGGTAAGATAAATCCTGGAATGCGCAGGAAAGCATAGCATACTAAATTGGTTTATCAACAAAAAGAATAGTGCAAAGAAGAAGAAACAGAAGATGACACAATAGACAGAAATTCTTTACATTGAATATTGTCATTTGTACTCTGCCATACCTAGTTTGAGAAAGGCAGTATAATTTTGATGTTCATAGAAAAAAAAACCAAACAGTGAAATAAGTCATTGCATTAAGCCGTATTTGATATACAAGCATTTATGTCTAAAAATCATATGCTTATGAGATTGTTCAGCTGTTGGGTTGAACATATGCTTCTTCTGTGTTATAGTGCTGGATTATGTCATTAAAGAGTTCGGTTTCAATTTTAGGGTAATATGTAAATAGATCATTGTACTAAGGCAGCTGTTAAAGGGACCCCAAGATGAGTTATTTGTTTAGTTGGATGTGTTCAACAATAGCCTTTGTTCGTGAAAGAGCCAGAGCAAACAAATGATTGTAAAAGGGCACACTTGAAAACAATTACTTTTCACCC
>NW_010972457.1:295812-296075 GCF_000737465.1 Haliaeetus leucocephalus | reverse complement strand
CCGGCACACGGCCAGAACGTCTGGGGCTGCGGACAAAAAGGAACTTCCACGCACCCCCCCCCCTCCCCGCCGTCCAGCCAAGGGCTCTCCCCGCGGAGCGCCCGTCCCCTCCAGGGCCGGCGGATCTGCAGCCGGGCTCCCCGCGACTCCCGAGGAAATAAATCAGCACACCAGTGTCATGTTTCTGCTTCGCTTCGCCCTCACCTCCCAGGCAGAAACGGTCGCCCACCAGCCCCACGCGTGTCCCCCCGTCCCGTCCCGTG